>NW_025336157.1:1746743-1798798 GCF_004798865.1 Varanus komodoensis | reverse complement strand
CCGCTCGCTTCTCTAAGCGCACGAGCCGCAGCGCGCCGCCGTGGCCACAGGAGGGCGCTGGAGGGCCCGCGGACTCAGCGCCGGCGTCTTGCGGGGGCGGGGCGCAGCTTGGCACGGGAGCCGGGATTGGGGCCGGGGCTGCACAAGCGTAGTTTGGGGTTCAGCTGGTTGGCACAGGGCGCCCAAAAACCCTGCTCCACCGCCATACCCTCCAGATGTGCGGGATTACAATGCCCATCGCCCAGCAGCTGGAAAATCGAAGGGTGAGGGCGAGGGGACTGCCTTGCATGGACCTCTGGCTCGGTTCCAGCTCTTCGAACATGGGATCCGGAGGCTGCAGTTCACAACTTTGGTCACTGGAGGGCAGCAAACGACCATTTTTCATTTCTGAAAAATGAGCTTTGTTAAACTCTTGCACTAATTCGTAAATTTGTTCATTGACGATTAATACAGGAGGTGGTTTTAAAAAAAGGAAGAGGCCGCTGGTGCAATTCTATGCACGCTTAGACTATTACTATGTTACAATATTTTTGAAAAAATATGTACAGGTTTTAAAGACTATTTCTGTGTGAGCTACTTTGGACGTCTTCATAACTGAAAACTTGATATATATTTCTTTTCTGTGTTCTTTGTCTATTTCAAATTATTTTTATGACATGCAAGACAGCCGAAACAATATAATATATAAAACGCTTTGATTGATATGACATTAATAAAGATTTTTCAATACATATTTAAATACTTACTGAAAAACCCTGGCAAAAAAGAAAACACACACACACACATTTGCCAGAGCAGTGTGTTTGGTTTGGTTTCCACATATGCTTCTGAATACAGAGAAAATGCCCATACAAGAGGGTCGGTTATCTTTTCCTACGGAGGCCGAGGGTGTGAGACCAGTCCCTCCAGAGGGGGTGGAATCCAGTACGAAAGAGGAAAGGAGTCAATAGACAGAGCTGTAATCAAGCCTATTTTTTGTGCAATGGAGGCTCCCCCAACGCGGGATGGGGACAGATTCGCCTCTGCTTGAGATTCAGGGTCAGTGGGTCACATGTGGCCCACCAGATGTTGGACTGCATCCACATCTGCGCTGAAGACGGCCACTAGGAATTAAATTATGGCCAGCCCTTGCTGACTTCTAATTTGTTATTGCAAGTTTCCAAAAATCAAAGCAAACCCCAAAACAAAATAAACACAGAAATAAAATGAAGCAACGTGCAACAGTTTCTTACATGAAACTGGAATGAATCTATTACAACATATCAGTGCATTGAGAGTTATTCATTTCTCTGCAGCCACATATACCACTAAGCTTAAGAATAGCCATGCATGGATTTCAACCAAGGCCGCAAAAATATCCACGCATTTATTGGTTCCTAGATTATGCTGAAAGATCTGTTCAAAAATCTTGTGCATCATTAAGACCTCAACCCTTGGAGTTGGCTTACCAATGCTATTTGGAGCAACAAACCAGGATTTGACCTTGGTTTATAAAGACTGGCTTCTTTTGGTGCAACAAGCCAGGATCTCTCAATTCAGAAAATAAGCTGTTTTCCTACGGGCCTACAGAGCAGTGTGCCGATTGGTGGGAGAACCTAACGAGCCAACCAAAAGGAGGGCCGGGTGAGACAAAAACGGAGATCCCAAGATCCCAGTCTGTCATCTTCGTTCATGAGATCTCTGCTTCACACAATTCTGCGGTTTATGGAATCATATGGGATAAAAATAAGGTATTCCTTAAATATGATCTTTATTCTGTTGTTTTCTATCTTCTAATGACATAAACGCTCGATAGGATGGATTCCTGCTCTGCGGTGTTGCAAGCTGGAGAATCCGGCACTCTCTTGTTCTTAGCGTTTTTGTTCTTTCTCTCTTGCTCAATCTCTTGAGAATGTTACCAAACAGCAGCTTCAAGCTGATGACCTCTTCATCCTGGGAGGTTTCACATGAGGCAAGTCGACACCAGAACCATCTTCCCCCACCCCTTTGCGGTTCTGGGATATAGCTGCGTGAGATCTGAAGCGTCAGTCAAGAACACGGGACGTTCTTGGAGGGTCCGACCAGAGTCTGTTTGTGCGCCCATCCATCTGCCATTCATCGTGTAAGTGGATAAGATGAAGACACTCGTCTCTTTTCTGATCCTTGTTAATCTTTGGGCCTCTCTCGCCCAAGAAGGTGGGTGATTCATATAAAGTGAAATAGATCTGGGGACCTGACTTGGAGCAGATTCTCTGCTCCTAAATCTTCATTTCGCAATGGTGGGAGTGGTTAAAAATGACAGTTTTCATTTGAAAATGGAGCTTGTATTTTTTAGAAGGCTCGGTAGTGGCCGAAGTTTCCTTCCTTGCCCACCTGACCAAAGCGCGCGCACGTGCGCGCGCGCGCGCGCTCTCTCTCTCTCTCTCTCTCTCTCACACACACACACACACACACACACTTCCCATGGCTCTCTGGGCAATTTCTACTCCTTTTATCATGGAGACAAAGTCATGGAAATATTTGCTCCCCTTATAAGAACATGACTGGAGCCACATCAGGTCCAGAGTTCCGCTCATGCAGCGGACAATCGACTCCATGGAGAGTCCACCAGCAGGACTGGAGAACCCCAGCTCCTTCCCACCCATGCTCCCCAGCAAGTGGGGACCCAAGCGTACCTCCTCTTTTCCTGAGCGCTGAGCCTCCTGAGCCATGGATAACGTTCTCCGGGAATCTGTCCGCTCCCTTCTTAAAGTAGTCCAAATTGTTCACCACCACTCCATGCTGAACGTGTGGTGTGAAGGTCCTTCTTTTTCTCTGTCCCAGATCTCCCACCGGCTGCCTTCATGGGAAGATCCGTTTGGGTTCTAGTTCTAGTATGGGACAGGGAGAAAAAATGTTATGGTTTTTTATTTTATTCTGACATGCCCCACTGATCACCCTCCTGCCAGAAGCCCCAGGCACCTTCCAGGACCCTTTCTCTGTAAGAACATCAGCTGCGCTGGATCCAGACTTCTTCTTGCACAGGGATAACCACTTTGTCCACAGGATCTCACAGGCAGGACGGCAGTGCGATGGCCCCCTTCCTGCCCACGTTCCCCAGCAAGCGCTGTCCACAGTGTGCCTCTGATACTGGAGGCAGCCTATGGCCATGAGGACTAGCGGCCCTGGAGAGCTGTTTTATTGTCACATCAGGCACCCCATGAGGTAGGTGAGGCTGGGAGTCCGGCCTTGGCCCCAGAGTCACCCAGTCTTAGACAAGCGGGGACTAAAACCCAGCTCTCCCAGGTCCCCAGCACAGCACTCAGACCCTCCCCTGGTAGCACCTGCTGCAAGAGGGGTTTCTTGGGAAGGCAGGGCAGGCAAGCCTCGTCCTACGTCCCTGCACTGCCCAGACCATAAGCATATAAAGACAAGCCCAGCTGGATCAAGAGAAAGGTCCAGCTAATCCATCGTGCTGTTCCCTCCAGTGGCCAGCGAGATCCGAGATCTAGCTAAGAGCTGGAAAAGGGATCCTAGAACAAACCGAATGGAAACACGACTGCACTCTTAGCACGAGAGAGAAAAATTCTTTGCCTCCCTACAGATCTTCAAAAGATGGTCTTCATCTTCCCAGAAACATCCAGCACGGCTGCGGTGGTTCTGAAGACCCCGATCCCGCAGCCCCTGACCAAATTCACGCTGTGCCTGAGTTACTTATACCCTCCTGACTCGCGCCTTGAGCCTCTTCTCTTACTCCACCCGCTCGAGAGACAACGACCTCCTGCTCTTCAAACCAGCACCCAACCAGTACACCCTTTATTTGGACAATGCATCTGTGAGCTTCACCATTCCAGGAAAGCAGGTGCACGAACCCAGCTGGGAGCACATCTGTGTGTCTTGGGAGTCCGCCACGGGGGTGGTGGAGCTGTGGTTGGATGGGAAACCTTTGCCCCGCATGAGCTTGCGGAAGGGGTACTCTGTCGGCACGGAAGCATCCATCATCCTCGGCCAGGATCAAGACTCGTTCGGAGCTGGTTTTGAGAGCCAGCAGTCGTTTGTGGGAGAGCTGAAAGATGTGTACATGTGGGACCGGGTCCTGAGCGCTCAGGAAATGAGCCTTGTCTGCTCTGGACAAGTGCTTTCTAATTATCTGATTAACTGGCAAGCGCTGAGTTATGAGATCAAAGGTTATGTGGTTCTTAAGCCTTCTCTGCTTCCTTCATTTTGCTAAAGAGTTCCGCAAAACTCATGCAGTGCTTTCTCCCTCGCTGCTGTTTTTCCAATAAACAGATGCATTTAAACTCACGTTGTGTCTCCTAACATTCTTTTGGTAGCGCAGGATGGATTTTGAGGTAATGCATCACGTGCAACAGAAGCAAAACATATCCCTGAGTATCTAACTCCCATTCCAGAATTTTAGCTCTTCTTTCATTTGCAGTACCTTCACCTGTTCAAGGACATGTGAAGGTTTCTTGGAAGGCAGAGATGAACCGGCACGCCATGCCAAGTCAAGTCCCGAGCTCAGGTGACAAAAGAAGAGTAGAAGAAAGAGAGCTTTGTTTCGGAGAAAGCCCACTTTTTATTTCCTGTTATTTCTAGCTGCATTATTCATGTCCTGTCCAGGTCAAATGTGAAGATGGGACTAATTGAATTGGGAAAGCAGTCACTGAAATTCATTCCCGATGCAGGAACAAACCCAACACAAGGGAGAGTTCCAAAGTAGATCACTGAAAATGATGGGGTATCTTTTTTTAAAGTGTTATTCCCCCCAAAAGTGCACTTTTTCTACACTTTTGGGTCTTCTACTGAAATGGGGGTGAGTGTTGCTCAGCTTTTTCACACATCCTAAACTTGGCTGGTAATTTTGGGCCCCTTTTTCCTGGAAAACCTAGTTTCTCCGCACTTTGGGTATCCAGAGAAGTCACCTCGTTTTGCAGACGGGCCTTCTTAGTGCGTGGAAGTTGAATGCATAGGAAAAGGAGCGGGGAAGCAAAAGAACAGAACAAAACCCAAAAGCAGTTTTATTTGAAGGAGAACCTGAAGGTTTTAAAAGAATCCTGTGAGAGGGGCAGATGTAGGAGTTGGAAAGGAGCTTAGGATTAGATTTAGAAGCAAACCCCCTGAATTACTCTGCCTAATTTTTTTCTGAAATGCCCTCCCTTGTCCCTCCCTCCTTAAAAAAGAAACAGGAGTGTCTTTTCAGAACAAACTCCTTAAAAAAATTCAAAGTATCATTAAAGCACCAGAAAGAAGGCAAAGCACCTGTAATTAGCATATGCAACTTTGTGGTTAAGTTTGGCAAGAGGGGGAAAATTTCTATCCGCTTTTTCACTCCAAGAATCATTTTATGCTCCTCCACCATGTCTCAGCCTTCTCCCCAAATGTTTCCCTGTGGATGACTTACTTCTCGGCTTAACTTCTGTCTCATGAGACAAAAGCCAAGTAGTGAAGCTTTGTCAAGCGCTTTTGAACTTACCCCCAGCCTAAGAGTAGCTTGCAGAATTTCCCAGTAATTCCAGAATTTCCTGGAAAATAGATAAAATAGCTGTGGGATTTCCCCCCCCCCCCCCCCCCCCCGGCCTTGCAGCTCCAAGCCCTTGAATCAAAACAGCTGTTCCGGTCAGCTTATAAGGTCAAATGATACACAGATGTTTGTGCAAGATGGTTTGCGATGAACTGCAACTAAACATGTGCTGTTCCATTTTACTGGTCTTGGTATTTGCAATGACAGTTGAAAGCGCTTTTAATGCTGCATTTTAAATAATGATTTTTTTAAAAAAAATAGGCAGCTACTTAGAGAAATTATTAGCTTAATGAGTGTGGTTTTATTTTTAGGATATTTTCTGAACATGAAAAGAATGGAGGAAGTGAAAAGGATGTGAATGTGTGTGCTGGGATATATATCTATATCAAAGAATCACATGCATATATAGAAAATTCAACTGTCCAGCAGGTGTACATAAGCGTCAACAAAAGCAGGTCCAGATATCCTAATAAGTATTTATTCAAAGGCTGAGATATGTGTATCACCCAGTCCAATCTGGAACAAGGCAGGGCCTTCATTCCATGACATCTGCCACCCCTTGTTCTTACTCTCTTTCTGCCACCGCATTCTCCCTCTGCCTCTTTCTGCCACAGTCCCCACAACCTTTTCTCCTTTCTCCATCTCCTTCTGTCTTCTCCTCCCAACAGGCTGCCCAGGGAAGAGAACAATCCTGGTCTGAACAGACTGCTTGTCCTTCCAATGCCTGCTTTTTGTTGTCTTCCTCACGGGCCCTCAAGTTGTCTCCGACTCGTGAATGAAACCCTCCAAAGAGCCCTGCTCGTGACAGCCCCCTTCACCTCTTGCAAGTTCAAGGCCGTGGCTCCCTTGACGGATTCACTCCATCACGTTTGGTCTTCCTTTTTTTTCTTCTGCCTGACTTTCCCTAACGGGATTGTCTTCTCCAGAAAGCCTTGCCTTCCCATGATGTGTCCAAAGTAGACACCATCACTTGCGTCATTTTTGCTTCTAGGGAAAACTGTGGCTTGATTTTGATCTAGGACCACGGGTTCATCTTTCTGTCAGTCCCTTCTCCAGCACCAGAAGTGAAGCAGACTTGATTCTGAATGGACAAGGAAAGGGTTACACGGAAAAGAGCTCTAAAATTTCTTGCGAAATATGGAAAGCTCCTGTTGTTTTCCTAACAAAGCCCTCCTGCCTGCTTTTGACAGCAAGCAAACACTGCAGTTGCTGGCTGAATGTAGAACGTTATGTCCCAGAATGTACATTCCTCCAGCTGAAGAGGGATGGGAGCTTCATGCTGCAACCAAGTTGTTGAATGGTCTGATGAAATCCGTTCTCTGGGTGATGGAACAGCCCGAAGTGTATCTGTCCCACAAGCCCATACAAATGGCAACAAACCCCACTTCATAGGCCGAATGGTTGCCAGCTTTGAAGAATGTCTGGCAGAAGATTTTGGAACTGACCAAAAGTCCGGAATCTGAATTTTGATTTGGAAATAGGACTTCTGAGAATTGCTTACTTTTAAAAAAAAATAACATTCTTTAAAATGGTAAATTATTTTGTATTTCCTTAATGTGCCTTGTTAATCTTGATGACACGCTCTTGAACATTAGGGTCAATATGGAAGCTCATAACATGATCGGGTTGAAATTTCAAGAGTCAAGTGTTTCTAGTGTTCAAGATGTACAGACTTGGTGAAACCTGTTCTATTCTTTTGTGATCGAAAAGAACACTTTTAGTAGGAGATATTTGGAGAGGTGGTGAATGGGGCCACTGAATTGTTGTGAATGCCTCGGAATTTAGAACTGAAGGGAAGCAAGGTCTGGCCACAGTACTAGAGGACTCCTCTGAGCAGGAGAAACTAGAGACTCCAGAAACTGCACCTTTCATAAGAATGAAGGAGATGGCACCTCCATTGCACCTTTCATAACTGAAGATGAGAATGATCCTGAACTTAGGAGGATCCTGAGTTGGAGGCCCGTTTCTGCCAAAGCTTCTTAACTGTGCTTTGACCTTGGTCCGTCAGAGGACCATACACCCTTTGCCACAAACATCAATCATTTGGTTGTTTCCCAGACTGGTCCTTTCCCAGGTCTTCTCATCCTGGTGTTTTGTTGTTGGCAGAAGGAGCTTTCAGCTAGAATATCCAGGTATTTTTAGTACTGTGTCCCCATCACCTTTATCCTTACCCCCACGCACCAATGGGATCTGACCCCTAAGAGACTCTGGAATTGAATGGGGTCTTAGTGCAGAAAGAAGTTCCAGACCCTTTGACATAGACCTTACATTTCTGAGTTTCAGTGCTGTGTATTCAACCACATTAGTGTTGAAACAGAGTGCAAACTCTTTTTTCATCTTTAATAATCATATGGCAAGCACAAAGAATTCCACCTTTTCTGTACTGGGAATATTCCTATTTACTAAATTGGACCGGTAGTGTGTTATTCATTTGTTTGGTGTTGTTGGTTTTTAAAAAATATAAGAGGTTAACAAAGTTCAAAGATTTCATCACAAATGGGAGAGAAGAATTTGAAATGAAAATATAATGTGGGAAGAAGTAAAACTTTCCCTAAACCGGTTCGATGACCAACCCCTTCTGTAGATCCCAATAGGCAATTTTAGAACTCCCAAAACACAGTTTCACAGAGTTGCTATGACGGATGGGTCTAGATCAGTGGTGGCGAACCTATGGCACATGTGCCACAGCGGGCACGCAGGGCCCTCTCTGTCGGCTTGTGAGCCAAGCCGCCCCAGCATCGCCCCAGCAGCCGAGCATTGGATAACAGTGCACATAGGGGCCATGCGCATGCTCGGAAAGGAGCAGTGGCGCCAGGTGATGACATCACGAGCTGCAACTCATTAGCTGCAACTTGTCTGAGTTTTCGCATGGCCAGTCAGTGCGCTGCCAAGGATATATAAATATTTGCTTGGACTGGCTGTGAGTTGTTTTTTCTAAACTAAAACCTCAGTATTTAAGTTTTATTGCTGTGTTGGCACTTTGCGATAAATAAGTGGATTTCGGGTCGCAGTTTGGGCACTCGGTCTCTAAAAGGTTCCCCATTGCTGACCTAGAATTGAATGAATTAAATGAACTGGAAATCCCTAATTTTTTGAGAACGAAGGCACACTTCACAAAAAGTGTGTAAGAGTGCAAACCTCAGATCATGCGTGAAAGCATATATATTTATTGAGGGTGATACACAGAGAACCACATCATTCTCTTGGAGGAAACTCACTGGCAAGACAGAGATCAGATTCAAAGCCAAAAGTTGACTTTTTAGAAAGGAAGGCATTATTCAATGAAAAAATTGCTTTTGGAAATCTGTCAGGGAGAGAGCACAAAAGCCCACCCCCTTGGGGGAAATACACAGAAAAAGCCACACTGTGTGGAAAAAATGCATGGACGAGTGTGTAAGAAATTTTGTAAGGCCTGTATAAAACTTCTTATTGAAAATGGAATAATTTTTGGATGAATACATGAGAAGATGAGCACAGCGAAGGTCGATGCTTCGTCTTCTGACACATCGCTTAAGAAGTATATTCCTGCTACCTGCCCTTGGACTTACTGTATGGTGGGCTCAATGACCACGTAGCCTTTGATTTCAAAATCCAGCATGGTCCAGCTCACCAGAGCTGTTGTAGTGGTATCCTTGCTCCTCAGCTGCTCCGGAGGCAGCACGGCGTCCCACAAAAACACGTCGCTGATTTCTCCCACGAAGGACTGCTGCGCGTCAAGCGAGCCGCCGAAGGAGTCTTGCTCTTGCCCCAGCATCACCACCAGCTCGGTTGGGATGTTGTGCCCTTTGGCGGCACCCTTCCTGGGCAAGGGCTCCCCGTCCAGCCAGAGCTCAGTGATGCCGGTGGCCGAGGCCCACGTCAGGCAGGCGCTTGTCCAGCCGTTGCCGCTGCTGGGATTCGCCTTTCTGATGAAGACCTGGCACTGCCCACCCACGCAAGCGTGGTACTCAGCCGGGTGTTTGATGAGGAGAATCTCATTGTCGTGTTGCCTCGAAGAGGCGGAGAAAATCGAGTAACTGCGGGTCAGATCAGTGAAGTAACGGATGCACAGGGTGAACTGTGACAGGGGCCAAGACAGCCTGGGCTTAAGGAGGACGTAGGCATCCGCGGAAGTCTTTGGGAACACAAACACTTTCTCATTCAGATCTGAGGATGGAAGACAGAGATAAGACCTCAAATAGGCTGATGTTTAATACCAGTGGTGGAGAAATATCTACCTAAAGTTGGACAGAGGGTTGTCAGAGAAATCTGCAGCAGATTCATAGAATCATAGAGTAGTAGAGTTGGAAGGGGCCAGAAGGCCATCAGGTCCACCCCCAGCTGTTGCAGGACACCAGTTCACACCATCCCACTCAGAGGGCTGCCTGGTTTCTTTCTGAATGCCTCCAGTGTGGGAGAGCCCCCCACCTCTCCGGGCAGCTGGTCCCACTGCCATATTGCTCTGACAGTGAGGAAGCTTTTCCTGATGTCCAGCCTGAATCTGGTTCATTGCAACTTGAACTGATCGTTCTGTGTCCTGCACTCTGGAATCCGCGAGATCTTGACCTTCAAACAAGATCAGATGTCTGTGAATCCAAGCTGCAATTTTTACACTGGTCTGGTTGGTCTGAACTGGTTTTGTTTTACTTATTTTTTCAACTTGGCAGCAGGAGGGGGAGATTTGCACTGATGGGCCTGTGCAAAAGAACAAAATCCTCATACAAAAATCAGATTCTGTTCCGGTGATGGAATGAAAGACTGCAAAGCATATACAAAATGTGTTTGACAAAGTCTGGGTGTTTCTAGTTGGAGCTGCTGTTTTCATACCTTTGCTGCCACATTTGCAATTCTCAGCCCTTGCTGTAAGATGCCGTGAGTGGCTTTTTCAGAAAATAAAAGACACACAACACCTGCCTGCTGTTGTTCGGCAGGTTCCTCCAACTGAAATGCAGGACGTTTTTCTGTCTAAGTTTGAGAACAAATTCTGCATGCATAAACAAGATGAGGATTATTCAACAAGACACGACCCATGCAGTCACTCGCTTTCTACACCCTGTGCAATATAGTTTAGCAAACAAGGTTTCAGGCACAACCCTGTGTGAGTCTGGATGGGAAAAGAGTCCCACAGTTTCTAGCATTCCCCAGACAGCATGGATCACACCCTAAGCAAAGAACTGCATGGCATTCTGGCTGGCTACCCATGCAGGGGATGGGATCCAGCACTACGGACGGTGCCCGTAAAGCTCAGGCTGACTGCTGCAGTGGATAAGGACAGAGATTCCCCGAGTGTGGAACTCGGGATCTTCACGTGCAAAGATGTTCAGCCAGAGAGGCAGAGGTCGGGAGGGCCCCCCAATTCCTGCATCACCTACTTGTCTTGGCCAAAGCTCCTGAGAAGCTGAGCAGCACGAGGGACCAAAGAGCTGCTCTCTCCATCTTGTGAGACCTGCAAGCCAGGAGAGACCAGTGGAGCAACGAGAACCAGACACCAAGCCCTTCTCCTCTTCCTCCTTTCTGCTGTTTGAAATGTAGGCTGGCAAAGCCAAGCCCAGCTGGACTATAAGCTTGGCAAAGGTTGGGGAACACGTCATCTGGAAGTGGAGGGAGCCTGTATTTCAGGCGATTCATCAAAATGCACCCAGGCCTCTTAGGAGCAATTCTGCAAGGAAAAATAATGGCATAAACAGCTCTGTCTGTTAGATCAAGATAGAAAGATGTGCTGATCAAGATGTGCTGGTCTGAATCAGGCCACGACTGCACAGAACTTGTATCCACAACAAAGTGTCCGAGCTGCTAGTTTGTCAAAAGATGAAAAATATCTCTTCAACCATCCATCCGCACGTATAACATCTCTCAACATAATCTTTCCACTCGAGACCTGATGGGAGCCTAGGGCTAGCCAGCCCAAGGCCTGAGAGAAGGTCCTAACCTGGTGCTGAAAAGAGAACGCTGGCACAAGGTGGGTGGAGTTCATCCCAGAATTGGGGGAGCCACCACCAAGAAGACGTTGTCCTTTGTTGCTGCCACGAAGGTTTCTGTGTCAAAATTAACGCCTGAAATCAGGCCCAGAAACATCTCAGCAGTTCGTGCCAGCTGGCCAAGATTGGTGCTCTCAGTTCAGCTCTTCTGTTCCTTGTTATCCATTTGGCCACCACAGTTTGCAGAAACCACAGCTTCCGATCTGTCTTCAAGGGCGACGCCACATACATCACGTGGCAGCAGTCTATGCCAGAGGATGAAAATTCGTGTTGCAAACTCTTTTTCTCACAGGTTCCTCATCTTCAGCAGTTCTGAAATATCTGCCTGAGTAGCAGGAAGATATTTCACTATTCTGTCCACGCTGGGAATAGCTGAACTGATGGAATTCACTCTGATTGACCTTGTGGGATTTTTGTCAGCCTAAACATGCTTAGGATTAGAGTGTTATATTGTGGATTCGGTGAGGATTTGCTCAGATGGCTCTTCCGGGGCAGTGGGGGGACTGTTCCAGAAGCAAAATCTTTCTTTCTGATGCTCTGAACAGCTACACGCTTCCCTCTGCTTGCTTTGTTTCTTCTGCCAGCAAGATCAGAAGTTGCGCGAGGAGCCCTTGGCGTGCTTCCGCCTGCCAGACAGGTTTGGCATTCAGAGAGGATCCCTTCAGCAGCTGCAGGAAGCAAGGAGAGCTGGCTGCTTGTGTCGGGTCTGGGTGCATGCCTCCAGCCGGCCAGGCCAGCCGGGTGTTCTCCTCCGGCCCTGCCCAGCACCTTTGGCAATCCTTCTTCTTGTATCAGGTACTGAGCTGGAATGGACTGGGGTGCTCTGGGGGGAAGTCTTTGAATGATCACAGAGAGCTGGATGGGGGGGGGGGGGCAGAATTGCACAATGGATTCCGGTGTGGCCAAATCCTGGCCTCGTAAAATACATGGTTACTTTGTTGGTGCAAGGGTTTATGGGGGGGGGGGGTCTGTTCACAGGGGGCATTTGAGGATAAGCCTCAAAGTCAACCAGGAGCGTGATCTTCTAGTAAAGGTTTATTTTTAGACAGTCTGTTTGAGAAACTGAAAAAGCAGGTGGCTTGTGAAGGGAGGTGGTGCCACATCTTTTAATGAGGACTCATTTTGTGCTCTGCATTTCTGTCCTGCCCAATTGCCGAAGCTCTTCTGGGCAATGAAAACATTACAAATATGATATAAAATCCATAAAATCCAAGCATACAACTGAGAGAGTGGGAGAGAGCGATAAAAAGCATTTTAAACAAACATCAGGGGAAAAAAAAATAAATCCTTCATTTTGCTTCCGGGTCAGAAATCAAAAGTCATGGGTCAAGCAGCATCGGTTTGGCTGGGGGAGCTAATGGGAAACGCACACCAGCATTTTGCAATTCTAGCAATTTGGCACTGCAAACCTGGCACTTCTCTCGTATGTGTGTCTAAGTCCAACCACTCGCCAAAGGAGCGATCAGAGAAGCCGCCAGGCAGGTCGTGAGGACACAGCAGGACAAGAGAACGGCACTGCTGCCATGCCTCATGCAAATCTGGGTTTGCTCGGTGTGAAAGTTCCTTGTTTGCTTCCATATCTTTCACTGGCTTTAATACAGGATTTGCCCGGACACCTGCAAAAGACAGCAAACCCACCCTTCCTCTCTTAGCCTGCCATTTCACTCCTCTGCACCTTGGACATGGCTTCTCCGCTTCCAACAGCTCCTTGTTCTAAGAACGCTGAACCCCAGTGGAAACCTGCAGCCGACTTAGGCAGGCACTTTCCTCCCACAACGCCCCGGGGGTTCATTGGCCAAACCCCAGTGATGAGATGGAGGCTAAGCAACCAGAGGAGTCTGGGGAGCACCTGTTTTCCCGGCGTGTACGAGAAACACAGAAGGGAATTCGGCAGCTGTTGGGGGTCCCACCTCCGCCTTTCTCTCCTTGCAGGGTCCATGGCATCCGCAGTGCCACCCAATTTCTCCTGGGTAGCTCCAGGGCAGCTGGCGGGGCTGGCCATGCCCCGCTTGCCCGCGCACTATCAGTACATGTATGAGCACGGGATCCGGCACCTGGTCTCCCTCACCGAGCGCAACCCGCCGTATCATGACACCTGCCCGGGCATTCAGAGGCACCACCTGCGCATCGCGGACTTCTGCCCACCCTCGCCTGAGCAGATCCAGCGCTTCCTGCAAATCGTGGACGAGGCCAACCTCAAGGGGGAGGTAAGCCCCATCCCACACTGAGCTCACCTGTAGCTTCTGTACGAACAGACCTGTTCCGTTCCGGAATGCCATCCCTAATCTGCCCAGCAGTGAATGTTCTCTCGATGGATTCAAAACGGTTACAGAGAACTCAGATTAAACCATGAATCAAATTAATCGATTAAACCTTACAGAATACCATAGAAAGAAAGAATAAATTGCAGCATAACTCAGAGTAATGAGCAGTGAGGCAGTGCTTCACAGCCAGGAGAGATTCAGGTGATTCATTTCTCCGAAATGCCCAGGAGTAAAAACACGACCTTTGCCCAGCAAGATAATAGCGTAAGTGCTCGGAGAAACAATTTGGGGAATTCTGGCTACTTTATAGAATGCAATGATGGCCCAGCCTGGCTTTTTCCAACTGGCTAGTTCCAGAGTGTGTTGGGACTCCAGCTCCCAGCATCCCCCCAGCCACTGGGGATGTCTGTGGCTTTGGGAGTTCTGCCCCTCTGAGGGCATCAAGAAAAAGAGACCAGTGCTGTTCTTCTCTTGTGTTAACCTTTTTCTGCGTCCCCTTTCCTTGATCAGGCTGTGGCGGTGCACTGCTTGCTAGGTTTTGGCCGAACGGGGACCATGTTGGCTTGTTACCTGGCAAAGACGCAGAAGATCACCGGCGTGGACGCCATCCACGAAATCCGCAGGCTCCGGCCTGGCTCCATCGAGACCTACGACCAGGAGAAAGCCGTCGTCCAATTCCACCACCGTATCAAATAGCCAGCGGTGGAGACGAGAAGGGAACCGGCAGGCCTAGCCCACCACGCTGACTGCGGACACCAGGAAGAGGACGCTTTCGTGATCCGTCCTGCCGTGGGAATTCTTGGCTGCCAAACCAAGAGCAGCGTTTTAGCCCTGAAGGGCTGTGCTGGGTGTTTTAGCAGAAGAGTCGGCAGGCGGGATACGGGAGAGATGCAAACCTCAGCCAGGATCCTGGGAGGGTGCCGAGCGCATGATGGGCAGATGGTCGCATTGCAAAAGCCACAGGGCCTCCCTCCTTTGCGGGGAGAAAATGGTGGCTTTCCGGACACAGTTTTGCAAACTTTTGACAGGCTGCACATGGGGATGGGGGGGACTCCTCTTTTCTGTTGTTTGCTTACTGCCCTGGAATAAAGATCCTCTCTTCATATCACGTTTGATGGAGACCTCATTTTAGTAGAACGTAGGGCTGCCTGGGTCTTGGCAGTCGACAGGGCTGGGTGGCACTGAATGAGACGTGTGACCTCTGCTGTGGAGGTGACGACGACATAGTCTGCCAGGAGGGCGCTTGACATGGCCCAGGAGTCGAAGGGTGGTAAAGTTCAGACACCACACCTCTTTCCCTGTTGAGCATCACTGTAGCAGTGGGAAGGGACTGGTGGAAGGCACATGGCGACGTGACAAAGCCACCAGCAAGCTCATCATACCCGGAGATTAAAGGAAGGAGGTCTCATTGGTGATGCACTTGCACAGAAGTAGCCAGGAATCTAGAATCCCTCTGTGAAAGGTCCCATCTCCTGCGACCCTAAATCTGAAACAGTGGAACCGGTAAGGGACAACAGAATAAAAGAACTGAGTGTCCTCTTTGCATAAGGCAGCCCTTTCTTTTCAGAGCTGTCCTGTGCGATCCCAGTATAAGCTGCGGAACCATAAGGAGAGAGAGGAACAAGACCCGTCAGTAGTACGATTCTGGTCGGCAGACTGAACAGACAGGCTGGTCATCCTCTCTCACGCCGTGGAAAGACGACATGTCGGTTTGCATCAATCGTTCTAAATTTCCATCGAGATATATATAAATCAACGATGCAAGGTAGCATCCTTTACGTCACACCAACAACCAGGACACCGGCAGTTACAAAACACCTGCTCCCAGCCAGCCCTTTGGCCAGAAGCTGCCTCCTTTCTTGCAAGGCATCTCTTCCCCCACCTTAAGTTGTCTCCCCTGAATCACAGATGCGTGCAGCGGTGTCATTAGGACAGGGTTTGGGGTAGAGGTCAGAGTGCGGACCACAAAAGCAGCAATCGGAACGCCTAACTTTGTGTGGTGTAGAGCCAGTGTGGCGACGTGGTTAAGAGCGTGGGACTGGGACTCAGGCGATCCGGGTTCGAGTCCCCGCTCAGCCATGGAGCCAACTGGGTGACTTAGGGCCAGCCCCAGACTCTCAGCCCGGCCTACCTCACAGGGTTGTTGTTGTGGGGATAAGATGGAGGAGGAGAATGATGTCAGCTGCCTTGAGCCCTTTGTAGGAAAAAGGCAGGATATAAATCCAAAGATAAATAAATATATAAAAGAACTTTGCAAGTCTGCAAATGATATTTAGAGGTAGGACGGGGTGCTGTAAGATCATTCCATCCAGAGCCTAAAATTACTGAGCCACACGGTTGGGTGTGGGAAAGAAAAGCAGAGGGACACTTTTGGGGAAAGCGCCAAAGAAGGCCCGGCAAAGTCCTTCCAACTTGGGATGCGAAGGATGGAAGAGGCCGGGAGGGGGTGCTCACAGACTGGCTTTCTTCTAGCTTAGAAGCTTCCATCTTTGGAAACTTTTAGAACAAAAAGGAAAGTCTTTGGGTTGCTTGGATTACGGGATGTATCAAAACAAACACAAACAAAGATCTCCAAGATAATATGCCAGACTGACACTTTCCATGGCCTGGCGTCCTTTTCTCACATTTCCTCACACTTTTTGTCTGGGGAGGGGGTTTGTCGAAGAGGAAGAAAATTGGGGGGTGTGTGCTAATTGCTTGTTCCAGGAGTGGTGACCGGAAAATGAGCGGAAAGACAGAATGTAATGGGGTATCCTGGGAAAGGGCATGGCTCTTTGGCTGAAGCTCCCCATTTTTTTTCATAAACTTGCCTGACGAAGAATCTCTAGATTCAGTTTGAATTTTTCTTTGAGCAAAACTGTGCTGCGGTAGATAAGGGTTGCTGGGAACCCTGAATTCCAGGGGTCCCCTTTAAGCCATGCCATCTCCTGCTATGGATGTCATTTCTTCCAACTTTCCACTACAAAGTTCTTCTTTGACCCCATAATTCAAGCAACTAGTTTGATGATCCAAGGACTCCACAAGATAATTCCGACTGGTGCCGGAGGTCAGACTAGATGGCCTGGGAGACCCCTTCTGACTTGCTCTGTTTCTAATTCCAGCTGCTTTTTCTCCCTGTTTGTGGAGGAAGATAGGCAAGGGGAAGAGGAGGATTTAGTTTTGGGGTTCTCCGGCACCACCTTGTTCCATAGGAAGACATGAAGTGCGTGGTTTGAGCTAATCTTTTTCGTTTGCTCTGGAACTTCGCATTTCCTAAGAACGTAAGAGCCACAGTGAATCAGGCCAAGTCCAGTCTTCAGTTCACACAAAGGCCAACCAAATGCCCTGATGGGAAGCCCACAAGCAGGGTAGGAGTATGTCTCTGATCCTGGAGGTAGCTTATGCCCATGAGGACTAGTAACCTTCTTCTCCTTAAATTTGTCCAATTCCAGGTAAAGCCATCCAAACTTGCAGAAAGCAGAGATGAATTCCATGGTTTAATGGTGCGTATACCAATATAACGATCTCAGATTTTTATCTTTTCAGTCCCGAGCAAGAGGAGAAGGTGCAGCTGAAAGCACACATCTTCTACAAAGCTCATGCCCCCAAATGAGAAGAAAGCTCTCTGCAATCACGGAAAACTTCCGTGAACTCCCTCTGAGGCCGTTATGCAACTGCCTGATGTTTTATAAGAGGTGTACTGAGAGCTCTTCTCGAGTAAGAATTATCTTGGGAAACAAGCCCAAAATAGCTGTTCTCCTGCTTTCTGCCTGAATTATGGTGCAAGAACTGGAAGGATACCTGGTGCGAGAGAGGGCCCTGGCTTCGGAGGCCCGTTGGGCAGGCAGCCCCTGTGGTCCACCCCTGGCCAGGGGCATTTGTCCAGCGAAAGGTCTGGGCCCCGACTGATCTCTGCCACATCAGATCCTGGCTTCTGGCCCATGGTAGCTTCATTCTGGCTGAGATTGTTTCCTAAAGCAAAAATCCCTCCGTTCCTCTGTGCATCCATCGCTTTTTACCCATAGGCCTTTGCAAAGCCCTCGCACAAGGATT
Source organism: Varanus komodoensis (assembly GCF_004798865.1). NCBI lineage: Eukaryota > Metazoa > Chordata > Lepidosauria > Squamata > Varanidae > Varanus > Varanus komodoensis. Next base: position 1,781,063 of record NW_025336157.1, on the reverse strand, counting down.
GGCTGGGTTTCCGTTACATCACAGGAGGGTGGACACCCGTGTTCATTCCAGATCCCCTCCCTGAATTTAGAAACACATTTTGTCTTTCTTTAGAAAAATCAAGTTTCTAGGCCATATTGAGAACTGGGACTTGGGAGACTCAGGTTCTATTCCCTGTTTGGCCATGAAATTCACTAGGCCACTTTGGGCCAGTTACTCCTTCTCAGCCTAGCCTACCTCACAGGGTTGCTGTGAGGAACAGATCAGGAGGGCAAGAATTATGCGAGCTAATTTGGGTTCCTGCTGCATTTCACCCAGTTGCTTGTTGCCAAGTATGAGCTGCATCTCCAGTGTTGGAAGCATCGCTCAGCCATTCAGAGATTTGGTCCAAGCACCCAGGGGCCATCACCCTACTTTTTTCAGATGCTAATTTATATGTAGAAATGCAAATATATTCATAATCACTAGGACTTATTAATTTTTACAGAAGGCAAAGCTAGCCCGTTCCTTTCTCATCCAAGTTGTCTGAAATAAAATAAATTCTTCCACTCCACATTCCCCCAAATCAATCGTTCGTTTCATTACGATACTGCCCAACCGCCGAAGCTCTTTTGGGCAGAATGAAAACTTTAAAAATACATTACAGAAATCATAAGCATAGCTAAAAAATGTCACGGCAAGAAAAATTCACAACCTGATGGGCATGCTCATTTTCTGCTAATATTCCTCGCCGGTCGCAGTGACTCTGCAACATCATCCTGTTTCTCTCTCTTTCAAAAGGGTACATGAGGATCTGTCGGTCCCCGTGGACGGCTGGAAAGCTGTGCCAGTGTGGGGCAGAGGGAGGCGTCAGGCTCATTCAGCGGATGGACCAGGGCGAGTCGGCCGCCGCTCCCCCTCAGATTGGAGAACACTGGTTGCCGGTGGCTTCTCGGCACCGCTTGGCCAAAGTGCCGTCCCACCTGCCTGGCCGGGGGGTCTCCTCAGGCTGGGCTCTGCGGCTCGTCAGGCAATCATCCGCCTGCCAGCACACTCCCCCCTCGCCTTCAGCAGGCTAATGCAAGCTGACAGCTCCTCTTGTCTGAGAGAGGAACCAGCAGAGAAGGTGGGCGCGCTTCCCCCCACCGGCTTCCTTGCTTCAGTGTCTCAGCAGCAGAGCAGGGGACGCTGCTGCGACGGGATTGCTGGAGGAGCAGCACTCGCATGCCTCCTGGGCTTTGGCTAAAAAGTGATGCCAGGGTGCCCGCGGGGGAAGCATCTGCATGCGTTTCAGTGGCCGTGGTGCGGAGGAGGGAGGCGGTGTGGCTGGAGGAGGGGCAGGGACAGGAGTGGCAGCCTCATGTCGCGTCAAGCTCCAACTGCCAGGAACTAAGTCTTTGGAAAGGCACTTCTGCGGTCGGGATGAAATATGTGCCGATCCCAGGCACAGGCACGTCTCAGGATCCAGCCCCCTGGGTGTGGGGTTCCCCACCCCCGTTTTATGGGCACAGTCCAGAAGGGGGTGAGAATTGTCTGCACAGCCGGTTCCTGCTGACTTGTCCTTTTTATGCTCAGGTCTGGAACTTGTCGGAGCTGAACGAGGCACACAGAAGGGTTAGGAGACCTGGCCCAAAATTGCAGTGCAAGCCGGAGCAGGCCTGGGGAGAGAGTAAGTCCAGGCAACGGAATCCCTCCACCAAGCAGCAAGGCATCAGTTGACGCTGCTGCAAAAGATACCAGAAAGCAGCTTAGTGCCAATATTAAATACTCTTAAACGGCTCTTTCTTTAGCCATGTCCTCAGCGAGATCAAAGCCCAGCAGAGCCCGTGTGACGTACGGACGCCAGGGCAGGGCAGGTGTTTCCGCCCACTGCCAGGCTGTTTGGGGAGGGGGTGGCCAGGATGCCACACACGGCCTGCAAAAGAGGATCGCCGCCTTGGTGAACTAAGAAGCCCCCGAAATCTCACTTCAGCCCTGGACCTGTTGCCTCTGAAGAAGTCACAAGAAAAGTTGACCACAAGCAAAGTTAAACCCCACGGATCTCCATGGAAATGTAGTTTCACTCTGGTGGCCGCCCCCGAATATTAACCCCAGAGAGGAGCTGCTGCACCCCCACAAAAAGCACCAGTAATTTGCAGGTGTTGATCTGTAAATATAGGTTTTCTTTCCTCCCATTTCTGTGCATGCTCAAAGCTCTCTGGGATGCTCACGTACCTAAAAGCCTTTAAAAATAAAGTACACAAAGCCACAGACGTAGATGCCTTTTCTATCAACAGAATAGAAATACAGGCCACTTCACCCTAGGGTGGCATCCAGGCCCAGGTGAGCTGTGTGTGTGTAGCTCCATCTTCTGCCCAGGTGCAGTGGAGCAACTGTGGCTTCTCCCAATTCAACATTTGATATCTTCCGACTGGAAGCAGAGTGCACAGTCCTTCCAAGCATGGACGACTTCTGCCCAGGGTGGGGCAGAGGTCGATCGCCAGATGTTTCGAGACTTCAGTCCTCCACATGCCTGGTCACGGGTATTGCTGCAAGGCCTTGGGAGGCAAAGATTTAGCTTCCTCCCACAGGCCTGAAAAAGAGCACCGTCCCCTGCAAAAAAAAAGGCCACTTGGCCCCCTGTTCTAGGGCAATGAACAAAAAGCACGAACTTGCATGCAGCAGCCCAGAAGCAAGCACTGCTGAATCTCACAGGAGCTACTCCCAGGTAAGCGCAGGTAGGACTGTCACCTGGTCTTGCTGTTCCACTAATTACGAGGATATTGTGTTAGGGTTCGGGGTCTGTTCTGCAGTCTCAGAACTAATATGTAGAACTGGAGAAGGGCAGCCAAGACGAGCTGGTTGCAGCTTCCTTACGAGGAAAGGTTACAGTCTCCGTGGCGTCTTCATTTAGTGGGGAGAAATGTAGTAAGTATGTTATGGGAGGTAAAAAATGATAGAGAAAATGGATAGGGGTCATTTTCCTTTTCCCTTTTTCATAATACCAGAACCCCAGGAGGGTATCCAGTGAAAGGCGAGGCTAGGAGATTCAGGGCAGACTGAAAAAAAGCCCTCTGGAATTTGTAGCCTGTGCAGTTCGCTAGCCCGAGATGCCAGGATAGCTGCTGAATCAGGGATGAGATATTTCCATGCTGGAGAAGACTAACCATGACTACCAGTCCTCACTGTTCTATGCTACCTCCAGTTTCCGAGGCAGTGTATCTGTGTTCACCACTGGCTGGGGAACATGGGCAAGAAAGTGCTGATGTCCTGGGAAACCAAACACTCGACCTGAAGATGAACTTTTGGACTGCTCCGGCTGGATTCTTGTCTTGGGTTTTGGGCAGGGAGATCTGGTTCCAAATCGCTGTCCTGCTTCTTGGATGACGTTGACGCAACGGCATGCACGCACTCGCTGTCAGCCTCATCTACCTTGCACGGTGGTTGTTTTGAAGCAAAACCTGCATCGTGGTCTGAGAGCCAAACATAACCTTCTAAGAAATGAGTAATACTATGTAGGGCCAGATGCTGTTGCTTGTATCCCGTGCTTAAGATTTCAGCCAGCTGCAGCTTTTGCTAGGCAGCTCTTTGGAAATGGGCCACAAGCCTCAAACGCCACGGAAAAGTCGTATTTCTTGACCCGACACGGTCTTCATTGCTCTGAGCCAGCAGTCGCAAGATCACAGGCGCCATGCCGGGGTGGGGGGCAGATCCAACTTGCAGCCGCCTGCTGCTCATCCCTCGCACAGGTATTCCTCCCCTCCTGATCTGGGCCCCTGCGAACATAAAGAAAGGGGCTGAGCGAGTGGGTATTTGATTCCTGTTGGAATGCATTTCTTTACCAGGAAATATAAGAACTGCTTCAGAGGAAAACAGCAGGGAGGGCTGCCTGACTGCAAGCTCAGACAGGTATTTCCAGTTCAGCCGCTGTGTGGAGATCAGATGGTCTCCCATGCCCAGACCCGGATTGGATTAAAGGGAACTTCAAACAATATCTCTTGTTTCAGCCCCTCCGAGGTACTGATTAGAGAGAGAGAAATAATCCGCCCGTCACGCACCTGCTGTCTCGGCTGGTTCTCATGTGTGCCGTCGGCTCTGAGTAGCAATTTAGGAGCTGTGATGGGCGATCCAGCTCATTCCGTGACAAGTTTAGTCACATTCAACCACAGGCGCTCTAAAAGAAGCACCAGCATGGTGGGACATGCCTTGGGTTTTTCTGCTTTCTCAGAAGTGGCTGATAAAAGCTCTCCCACTCGGAAGAGGAGCAAGGGTATCTGGTTTTCCAAGCAAGCAGCACGCCTTCAAGCTCCGGGTGGCAGGCCTTCTGAAATACTGTCGCCATCGGTTTGTTGTGAACTGAATGCATTAAGTCTCACGGCTGCAATGCCTGGAATGACACTATAGCTCATTTCCCTTCCTCGTCCACCAGGATCTTGGCCATCGATATTCCAGCATGGCGGCCGTGTGGCCAGAATGAGGAGTCTTGTGTGCAGACCTTTGCTATCCTTTTCTTTCCTTCTTTCTTTCTTTCTTTCTTTCTTTCTTTCTTTCTTTCTTTCTTTCTTTCTTGAAAACATTTCCCCCTGCCTGTAAGGTAGCCCCTTAAAAAACAAACCAAAGAATTGAACAGCTAGAATAAGAGTGAAATAAATCTGCATCGCTCTCAGACGGTTTGAACCAGTTTTGCATTTGACTGAAATGGGCTTTGCTGTTTCGAAGCCTTGAACGTTTGTGCATGGAAATTTGATGCTGCTTTTGCAATGAGCTGTGTCTCGCTTTTTGCCAGTTGATGTGAATTGCCCAGAGAGCTGCAGCAGTTGAGCAGTAGAGAAACTAAACAACAAGCTCCATGAAAACAGTGATAATGAATCCTTAAAAAATCAATTAAAATATATTATCAACAAAACCAGCATCCCAAGCCACTGTGAGCAGGCTGACATTTGTTTTAGAGCAAGAAAGAGCCCTGATAAGCCCTCAACGGGGGTTGATCCCCACCCCACTTATACTCCCTCGCCTGACTGCTCTTGCACGCAAGCAAGCATGATCCATTTGCCCTGTTTATGGATCCGTATGCCCAGTGGCGAATGTCTGAGACTCAGGCACACACAGGGAGTGGAGGCTTCTGCAGAACAGACCGTGTCATTGTTCCGTACATTTCGGGAGAGCCGCTTCCATCCCACCTTTTGCATTTTCTGGAAGTTCTGTCAACACGCTTCTCTGCATATGTGGATCTTGCCCTTCGTGAGAAAGAGCAGAGCAGCTGAGTCCACCTGCAGAGCTGGTGTCGAGAGTGGATACAACCGTGAGCTGGTGGGTGGATACAACTGTGGGGCACCGAGAAGAGCCCCCACCCCCTGCCCTGGTGTTGCTCTGCTACTTCCCCAATGCAGCTTGCCTGCTTGGAGGGTGATGGCCCCTCTTTCCCAGCCCCAGACCTGTGCGGATGGGCCGGGAAGAGTTAATGAATCTGTAGTCAGGAAGAGTGATGTCCCACCAGCTTCGCAGATAGTCTAGACCAGCCACCTGCTGAAGGCTGCACCTAAGAGGGGGACCGGGCCAGACCAGAGCTGCTCCTCCATCCCAACGTATGTGTTCGCTGCCTCTTGTTCCAGCCCAGATCCCAGAGGTGGGGAGGAGGAGGGGGAGCAGGTGCCACGGCCGACCAGCTCCCCAGTCCTCTGCATGCAATTGGCAGCCGTGATGGGGAAGTGGAGGAGCAAGAGAGAGAAGCTGGTGGAGAGAAGGGCGATCCGTTGAAGGCTGAGGGCTTGGAGGGTGCCCTTAAAACAGGTACCAGCATTAGCAGGTTCTGCTTGCAGTCGCCCACCAGCCAGGCATGGAGATGTGCCCTCCCCAATTGTTTGGCCTCTGATGCGTCCTCCCCAATTGTTTGGCCTCTGATGCGCCCTCCCTAATTGTTTGGCCTCTGGTAGAAGGGAACATGGTAGCATGCTCCTGAAGAGGAAGGTGCAACTGAGTTTGAATTTGGCCAATTTTTTTCAAAGTCCTCAAAGCTTCCATAGAGCTGGTGGTCTGGAGTTCCCTAAGCTATGCATTGTGTGAAAAAGTACCAGCCAAGGAGTCCAGAGTGATGGGAAACCAAGATATATGGAGTCTTGACCTAACAGATGGACAACAGTGAAGAAAAATAAACAACAACAACTACTACTACTACTACAAGAAGTCTTGGTGATGGCGCAAATTGTTGTCCCCCACGTTGGAGACCTCCACCGTAAGTTTAGCAGGGCTACAGCCCACTTCCATCAGTTACACAAGTTACCATGCACCTGAAAAAGTGGGTGTTTGTGCACAAGAGTGTGGCATGATTGTTGAAAAAGGTTTGCCTGCCTTCAAGAAACTACCAGCTTCTTTCCGGGATCTGTTGCCACAAATTGAAGGCATTTACCCTTCTGGAAAGAGGGATGGGGCGAAAGACAACCTGCCAACTTGTTCTTGCCAAGGGACGGAAAACAAGGGTCCTTTCAAGATTGCAAAATAACCCAAGCCAGTAGGAGGCGCTCTGGATCAAGCGAGGACCCCGTAGCCCTGCTGGGAAACTACAACTCCCAACATCCTTTGCAAATAAAACTGACACAGATAGAGATCCATAGGACCCCCCCCCCTTCTTATTATTTTTTAAAGCTCTCATGCCCAGCCTTTTTGCTTCCTCTGATTGGCAGGTTTGGAAGGCGCAAGGTTTGGATTGGCTGTTCCTGTGGCAACAAAGAGGCTTGGGGAGGGAGGGGTGCAGGCAGAACCCACCCCCTTCCATTGTGCGGAGAGGTCTTCTTGCCAAAAGGGTCGGCTGCTCTCGCGCTTCAGCGGGAGAAAAGAAATTCATCTTCCAAGGAGGGGAGGGAGAGAAAAAATGCAAGGGGTGGTCGAGAGGGCAAGGGACCCCCAACTGTGCTGGGGGGCTCCGAAGGCCAAAAGGGGCTACTGAGGGAGAAACGCGCTCGCCCACCCCTTCCATCCAGGCGCTGCTGCGCTGCGCGAAGTTTGCGTCCAGGCGCGCCGGGGGACTCGATCCGCGGCGGCAGCGCTGGCTGGCGGGCCACTTGTGGATGGCGCCGGCTGCCGGAGCTCAAAGGCTGGCCGGGAAGGAAGAGCCCTTGCTGGGAGGAGGCAGAGCCGAGCGGCCTCGGTGCGCAGGTAAACTTCGCGCGGCGTGGCGCCCCGGACGCCTGGGTTCCGCAGCCCGCCTCGGGGCGTGGAGGGTCTCAAAGGAGTCGGGAGCAGCCGGTTCCCTCTCCCCGATCCCCCGCCAAGCCGCTCCGGCTTCATCGCAGGCTTTATTCTGGGCTTCATGGCGCCTAGGCGCGGGTGGCAGGCGCGGCTTTTCTGGGGCTCCCAGCACGGAGCGAGGAGGGATGGAGCCGCGGACCGTCGAGGAGTCGCGCTGCGTTGAAGGGACCCTGGCAGGTTTTCCGCCCCGCTCAGGGGCTGGAGAGGAGGAAGGCTTGATGAGCGGGGGCGGCCCCCCTTCAGCGCCTGGGAGGTGGGGGAGGTGAGATCCTGGGGCTCGAACGCCTGGGTTCCCTTCTTGGAGAGCGGCGTGCGAGGGAGCGGAAAGCAAGGCGCCCGGGAGATCCCAGAGTAGCGCTCTTTCCAGTTTCTGGCGAGGAGGAGGACGCACCGCCGAGCGCTTTGAGCTTGGGGACCAGAGAGAGGCGCGAAGAGTGTGCCCGGCTCAGCCAGCATCCTTAGGCACGGGAAGGTGGTCTCCCAGCATCCCCAGCATGTTAGAAGAGCCCTGCCGAATCAGGCCATTCTCGCATTCTGCACACACAGATGCAGGGGATCAGCACTCTCCTGCCCAAGGGCACACTGCCTTTGATCCTGTGGTCATGAGGACTAGTACCCATGGATAGCCTCATTCTCCAGAGCTGAGTCCAGTTCCCTTCTGAAGCCCTCCAGATGGGTGGCCAGTGCAGCCCCTTGTGGAAGTATTTCTAGTTTCACTGTGTGATGAGACCCCTGCTTCTCTCTGCTCCTCAGGTCATTCCATGGTTCTCATGGGGGAAACCCGGGTGGCCTGTATGGATTGCGATCACCAGGATGCCTGGGTCCCCCTACCCTTTCCAGTGGGGATCGCAGGACTCCTGCGTCTCTTCTCAGCTCTTGGCACCTGGTGGCAGTGCGGGGAGGGGCACAAAATGGGGAAGACTCCGGGACTCCTTCCTTAGGTTTGCAGCGGGGCTGGGAAAATGATGCCGGATGCCTGGGTTCCCGAAACGTGTGAGCCAGTGAGGCATGTGCCATGATTTAGAGGAATCAATGTTGATGTGGCCAAACTCATTCCCAGGATACTGGAAGCAGACTTGAGTTATTTCTTTGAGCGCTTTTCCAAACACAAGCTAAGACGTGGCCACATGCTTTTTTTTCTGCACAGCCGGGAAGCTTTTTAAATGTGATTTTCCAAAGTAGAAATGGAATAGGTGGGAGTCACCAGGCAGCCATGGTTGGCTGGAATGATGGCCATAGACCGGACACCCACCAGGTGCTCGGAGAAAAGCGCAGAGGATTTTGGTGTGGCTTGCTTTTTAAGGGTGCAAGAGCTTATCCATCATCCCGTCCGCACCGTGGTGAACCAGCTGCCCGCAGGAAACGCACAAACAGTGGGTTTGTGGAAACGCAGGCCTGGTTTCCTATGGGATCTGCCAAAGGGGAGGTGCAGGTTGGACTTTCCCAGCTGGAGACTAGATGGAGCCTACAGGAGGGCTCCTTCCTTGGGGAGCCCTTGGGCAGTTTTTCCTCCAAGTAAAGAAACAGAGCCGAACTCTCTCCTTTGGTGAGGGATGGACCACAGGATCTTTCCACAGAAGGACTGGTCCTCTTCCTTCCGGGCTTCCTTCCATTCTGCATACTGTTTCATGTAACAAGATCTCTAACTGGTTAATTTCTTCTAAGGCTGCTTTTGCAAGTTGTTTTGATTCGTATTCCATTGCCAATCAGCCTGCGGAAGTTGTCCAAACACATGAGATCAGCCATCCATGCTCTGTATGCCTTTGCTCATTAGTGGCTCAGCCTGGGTGAGGCAATCGACATGGTCCATTCCTGGTTGGTTTGGTTTCTTTTTCAGTCACTCCTTCCTTTCCTTCGAACAACAGAGCACAACATAATAAAAAAAACTTGGCAGTTCGGCTATTGCACGCCAACAGGACTGCAGCCAAAACACAGAACTGCTGAGAAACCAAAGGGAGGTGTCCACCAGCTTGGAGGGAACCGAGCCAGAAATGGCGTGATCTGCGAGAGGGCATGGCTGGCTGGCTGGCATTTCAAACATGTGGTTGCCACTTCTTGCTTAGATAGTCCAGGGGTGATCTGCATCTGGCTGTCCAGAAGCCGTTGGCCTTTGATTCCCATCATCCCCAGGGACGAGGTATGATGGGAGCTGTGGCCCAACATCCTCTGCATAGGCCATCCCTAGATACAGGCTTTTTGTTAAATGACGGGAGTTGTCTCCAGTTTGGAAGCCACCGGTTTGTGGAAGGCGAGCTCGCAGGGAGATACGTAAATCTTGGACTGTGTCGGGAAGGGATTATGTTTATTATATAATCTTATAATGCTGTGACAAAAGTATGGTGGCTTGAGCGTTGGGCTGGGACTCCAGGGATCCAGGTTCAAGTCCCCGCTCAGCCCTGAAGCCTGCTGGGTGACTTTGGGCCAGCCACTCGCTCCGACTGACCTCCCACATAGGACTCCCTGTGGCAGCAAAAGGACAGCAAAACTGGACCGTGGAGGTACGGCTCCGTCCTCCCTCGTGGCTCCCTGGTTTCCCCCTGCATTCCCTGCCTGGGCCATGTGGCACAGAGCCAGGCACCATGGCCAGCTGGATCTTTTCGCTTTCGGCTCCCCTTCTCCCTAGCCAGCATCAACACTGTTGAAGGATGATCCAAGTTATAGGCCAAGGACCGCAAGCTGCCCACTCCATTTGTTGAAACGCCCTCTTTCCCAGTCTCCTGTAGGTGCCTTTGGTTTTATTTTCCAATGTAATTCCTACATTTATATGTAAGGAACCCAAGGCTGCTTACAAGGTTCTCATCCTTGCCATTTTATCCTCACAACAACCCTACGAGGTAGGTTAGGCTGAGGCCCAGGGAGCTTTGGGTCCAAGCAAAGACTCAAACCCAGACCTCCCATCTCAGTCTGGAACTCAAACGGCCGCACTGCAAATACCAAACCCTAAACTGGTCCAGCAGCCTCTGCAGATGTATAATTTCTGATCTGGAGACAAAACCCTGTAGAAATGAAATGGGGGAGACATAACTTCTAGACACACATTTAAAGGGGTAGATGCTTTGGCTCGTGTTTTAAGCATTTGGTTGAAGAACATAAAAGGCTTGAAAGAAGCCAAAAAGGTCTCAGTTTGTCCCCAAAAGTTTAATGGCTTGCTCTGCAGACTATGCCTCTCTTATGGGTTCAGCTGAACGGATGCTATTTTTCCGGGGTTTTCCCCTCAGTTTCACCTGAGCTGACTTGTTCGCCTTCGATTCAAAGCCAGCCCTTAAAAAAGATTAAATCGAATCACGGCCTTCCCGAGAGACCATCCATCAACGAGTTTTGCACTCATTGTATTGGAAAGCATAAAGCAGGCAAACCGACCGCACGAGTTGGATCGGCGTGGAGTTAGTTTCCGGCTCAGGCATGTGTTTTTAATTTGGCCAAGTTGCGAAAACTGGAAGCGACAAGACGAAGGGCAGGGAGGGAAAGAAAGTGAAAATCTTCCGGAGGGCAAACGGGACGTCAGAGGGAATTTTGCTTCCCCGCCTGGTTCTAAAAATCCTTGGGGGAGAACTGGAAGGGGGTGGCTTGAGACGAAGTTTCTGCATGTGGAGGAGGTGAGAAGATAGGGCTGGAGGGGAAGCAGCTCGCAAGCCACCCAACGACCCGTGCGATCGCTGCCTATTCGGCAGGCCTGCGCTCCCGGGGCATCGAGCTCCAGAAGCAAGAGAGAAACGAGGGCAAAGTGAAGGGGAGCAAAGCCATTGAAGGAGAAGCAATGGAAGAAAGGTGGGTGGGGGCTTGAAAAGCAGAAGTTGAAGCTGGCTTGCCCGTGAGAGTTTGATAGATAGAGAAGCAACGCCTGCCTGATCTCCAGGTCTTGGGGATTAGAGGAGCCTACCCCAATCTGGTGTTGGCAAGCATGCTGGAGTGCGGCATCCATGTTCCCCAGCCAGCATGGGCCTTGCAGTCTTCCGGACTCGAAGATTTCTTAGGGCTGTGCCGTTAGATCAGCAAATTAGATGGGTGAGGGAAAAGCCTTGTTCAGAAGCAGTTCTGGGCATGGTAGCCGTGCTGGTGGGGAGTTGCAGGGCTGCTCCTCTCTCTCCAAGACACCGGATGACAATGAAAAGTCTGTGCTTTCCGGGATGCCGCATTCAGTTCTGGGTGATCCACGTGCTTTATGAAGATGTGGATAAGCTGGGATGTTATCTTGACCCTTTGGTCTGTGTCGTGGCTGCGCTTGCAGACGGTTCAGGCTTTGGAGACGGTTCTCTCCGGCACAACATTGGGGAACAACAAAGACAGGAATATGGGTGGGTTGCAGGGAGAAGTCCTAGGAGGAAAGTTTGAAGGGATGGAGAGGAGAGAAGATTGAGATGGGGTGGGAGGCATCTTGGGACTTCTCCCACCCATGAGGGAAAAACCTTGTTCACAGCTGCTGTTGCAGAGGACAGCAGCAGATCTAACAAGCTGAAGTTGCAGGAGGGCAGGTTTCAATGCTGGTAAGAGCAGTTGGGTGTTAAAGTTAGCTTCCGGCCTTGGGGTCCAATACAGCTCTCTGGGATTGCGGAGAGGGACGTGATCTTTCGCTGGCCCTACTCCGTTTCCCTCTGGCCACTGATGGCTGGGTATTTCCCTGGCTGTTGTGCAGTTTTTCCCCTTTCAAAAGGGTCGAGATGCTTCTCCTTAAATCCCAACTGGAGGAAAGCCTCTCCAAATGGAATTCCAGCCTTGGACTTACAGGGGTCCCCGCCTTTGACCTGATGAAGCACCCGTACTCCTCTTAGGTCCACCTGAATTTTCCCAAATTCTGTTTCTCATGTGCGGATCTTTGTCCCAACAGGCTGTGGTCTGTGCTGAGACAGAGTCTGGTGGAAGGTTCAGCCCGTGGAGACGGCGTTCTCACCGGCGCGCTGGATGCTCGCGTTATCCAAAGGGCTCGGCGGGGATGAGAACCACGTCTGGCCCACGAGACGCCAGCCCTGAGAGTTTCTCAATGGTTCCTCCCGGACTGACGGCTGCCTGGCACCCAAGGGCAGGCTGACGGCTTGCGGTCCCCGGCCTGTCCTCCCCCCACACACGTGGCTGGTCATCTTGGCAGCCTGGGCGAGAGGGCAGTTCTGGCGGTGCTGCGGGTGTCCGGAGGGGCAGCTGTGCTATGAGTTGGTGTCTATGGATGGTCTCCCTTGCCCTGGTCTGCAGCAGCTTCACTGAGGGTAAGCTGGTTCTTCTGCCCTTTCGTTGGGCGTGAGGGAGGCTACGTGTGACCGGGGAGGGGATGCAGTGGGGCATGAATATCTGCCAAAAATGTGGAGAGGGCTGCAGAACGTGAGAGCCGGATTCCACTGCTGGAGCGTGGCCCCCGAGAGCATCTCTGAAGCAGAAGAGGTTCCCCACCCAGCTTCTTCCAGATTCAAAGCCCAGCTGAGCCAAAAATTTTATGACTTTGGGATGCATGTTCTATCTCTTTCTCTCACTATATATATTTCCCTGAGCCTAACCTACATTGTGACATTGCTGGGAGAATACAAAGATTGGGGCGAAGCATGTAAGCCACCTTGAGTTCCTTGGAGGATTGAATGCAAGAAGGAAATCTTTGCAATCCTAAGAACTGGAAACTTGGGCTTGTGTTTTTGGTTTTTTTTTTAAGTGGAAAAAAATGTATTTCTTTCTGGTACAATAGTTCGTACTGCCATAAACAGCCCCGAATGTTTTAAAGCTTTCTGCTTACACTGGGAAGTTTCAAAAGCTGTCCAAATCAGCAAACGAGCAGGCTGACAGTCTGCTTTTGTTGGACTGTTCTCCCTCTGGCTTTCCGCCAACAATTTCGTGGAGGGTGCGCAGCTGTAACTTTCTCTCCTGCTCAGCCTACATAGCCAACCAAGTGTGTGGCTCTCCCGTTTTCGCTGGGATTTCAGAAACTTTTCACCTTCCAACCACTGATTTCCCCTGGCTCACTTAGCCGCTGCCTCTGCATTACCAGCTGGCTTCCGTGCAGCCATAATGCACGAGTTAATACAGCCAACTAGCTTTCGCTTTATATTTCCTCCCATCCCCGATGAGATTCCTCTAGCTTTTAATAGCTACGTGTTAGGCCTAGCTTCAATAGGTGAAGCCTTTCTGCCCCTCCATGCCAGGAAAGGCTTTACCGGTTGGATTTCTGCTTGCTGCGTTCTGTGGCAGAATTGAGAGATCCCCATCGGGGGAAAGCCGGCAGAACGGCTCTGGGAGAGTGATTTTTGTGAGTAGGGCCCATCGGGAGAGTGGGAAACACTTGGCAGGAAGAGAGGTGAACAAGGCAAGACGGGGAGATGCTAGTTCGAGAGCTGGGTGCAAGATTATTTTATGTATTTGGGTCCTAGAAATATAGTCACAAGCTCTCTGGGCAGTTTACAAACATTCACATTATCAGATTTCACTACAGAAATTTAAAAAACAAATTTGAGCAATTTAAGTCACCAAGACAAACTAATAAAACAGTCCCTCCTACATTTAGAGCTGTTAAATGCCTTGGCGTAGAGGAAGGCCTCAGATGTTAAGGTGCCATCTGGGCAGGCAAGGCAAGGCCGTTTCTACGGGTATCGCAGGCCCAAGCTGCACAGGACTTTATGCATTGAAAATAGAACCTTGAATTGAACTTGACGCATATAGCCAGTCAATGTAGGTGGCCGAAATTGCTGTTAGGTTTTGTACCTTCTGGTCCCAGTCATTAACTGGGTTACTGTACTTTGCACCAGCTGCAGCTTCCGCACCGTCTTCAAGGTCAGCCCCACACCCAGTGCCTTGCAGTAGTCTAGCTTAGAGCTAACCAGCAGCGGTTTACCAAAATAAGCTATCCCTGTCCAGATGTGCAGCTAGGAGGAGGCATCCCAAGCTGTTGAGGCACCCGAGCCTCAAGAGTCAAAGATGATCCAAGGTAGACCCCAAAGTGCAGGAGATGAAACCCCATCTAGGACTATTTCAAACACTCTCCGTCCCATCAGACAAGCCACCAACTAACAGCCTCTCCATCTTGCCTGGATTCAGCTTCAGTTTCTGAACGGGGCGCTAGCCACATAAACCAGTTTCCCACCTCACTGTAGGAAACTTCCTTCGCCTTCAACTCCCATCAGCCCCAGCCAACAGTCAGGAAAGCTGGGGATGGGGCTGAACCTGGGACCTGTTGCCAACCTGGGACCTGTTGCCACCGCATTCCTTGAACATCTCCTTCTGGGCTGTGCCCCGTGGGTCGGATGGGCGCTTTCTCTCACTCCAGGCCCCTCATCAGCTGCAAGGACCTTCTGCCAAGGTGGCTGGACCTGCTCCCTCGTGATGGGTGCACCTCATCTGAGCCGCACGTGCCACATTGGCCTCTCTCTCCAAGTGGCTTTTTTGTGACCAGAAGGCTTCATCTATCAGGACGGTTTAGCAATGACAATATCACATAAAACGAAACACAGCATTCTAATAAAGTTTCCAACCAGCCATGAAATCCCAATTAAAACAATCAAATCTTAAAACATTGGGAGAATAAAAAGGGTTTAGCTGAAAAGAATAAAGTGACGGCACCAGGTGAACCTCTCTGGGGAGCGAATTCCACAATTGGGGTGCCACTGCAGAGAAGGCCCTTCTCTGGGTAGTCACCCTCCTAATCTCCTTCAAGGAGGGCCCCCGGAGAAGGGCCTCTGTCCCAGACCTTCAGGGGCAGGCAGGCCCTTTGATGAGTTTGTGATGTGTGTGTGCACGGTATCTGGACGCGGCGCAACTCACCATCCTCCCGGGCCGTTTTATCAGCAGGTAACGGTGAGGCAGAGCCCCGCGCTGTGATCGGCCGGACAGGCGAGAGCACCATTTTGGGCTGTGACCTGCTCAAGCCAGCCGAGGCGAGCCCCCCACTGTACGTCATCGAGTGGGTGCGCTTCGGCTTCCCGCTCCCCATCTTCATCAAATTCGGCCTCTATTCTCCGCGTGTCGATCCGGAGTACGTAGGTGAGTTGGCCTCATGGCCTGCGTGCACACCTCGAGCAGAGACACCGTGTCTCTCTTGGCCCAAGGGCCACATCCTGTTGTTCCCGTGGGGTGAAGCGGGCAGTAAAAGAGGCAGAGCGAGGCTACAAAAACCACCCGTGTGTTTTAGTTTCATGGTCTTCTGGCCAGTAAAGGAGCATTTCGACCTGCAGGAGCATGCAAAAGCTGGAGACCCGTCCGTGATGGAAGGCAGGGCCAAAGAGGGTGAGGCTGTCCGGGGAGATGCGGGGGGACGCATCTGGCCCTCAGGCTTCTGCACGTCTGGACTAGGGGAACTGGGTGGCTGAGGGTGTTGAGATGTGGAAGAGAGAGCCACTGGCATTTCCAAGGATCCGGGACAGACCCGTGTGGTCCTCATATCCGACAGACAGGGATTCGCCAAATTCAAACTCTCTGATGTCAGCATGTGTTGTCTCTGGAGCAGCATCAGCCACGAGAGAGCTCCCTGCCCCAAGGTGTTTACAGTTCAAACTTCGGACAAAGGGGAAGGTAATGAAGGACAAAGGCGTGTCAATGTTTTTGAGGGCTCTGAAGAGTCTGGTGCAGTCGGACGTGTATTTACTTACTTTCAAATAAGCCTTGCATGTTTGATTAGTCATTCTTAGGATGACGGTGTTGGTGTTGGAGGAAGGGAAGCAGAGCGAATTTTCCCCATACAGGTGTGCAATGGGAGCTGTTCCTGCTTTTTCCATACCTGCCTGGAAGGTGAAAAACCTTAGCAGCCCAGCCAGTGGAAAAAGGATGACTCTGCACCACTGGACAAACAGGGCATGGGTGATTCCAGCGACACGGATGCATGGAAAGAGCAGTTTTGCAATCTGTGGCTTCCAAGAGCTTGCTGCTCTTAGCCTGGAAGTCCTGGCCCGTGCATGAAACGTGGCTCCTCCCGCTTGTGAGATCTCGGCTTGCATCCCTGGCACACGGCTCTCGGATGCTCCTCTCCGCTTGCCAAGCGGAGTGGCAGGTGGGCCTCCCCTGCTGTGGCTGGCCCAGCCTGCGCTGTCCGATTTGATCAAAGAGAGAGAGAGAGAAATCTAGCCGGCCCCGGCGCTGGGGCTCACACAGAGAGAGGCCTGCTTGCTGCACGCTGGGGGCAGGGAGGGCCGCCCTGGGGACGAGGGGCCCATGTGCATGGATGCACAGCCACTGAAGCAAAGCAGGAAGTGCCCCGAGCGCAGCCTGGTCCCCCTCCCCTTTATCGACGGGCTTCTGGGTGGCACTGGCTGGTTGGAGGTGGAAAAGATCGAGGGATGGGACAAGCAGAGTTTTCAGCCCACCTGCTGCTACCCTGCAAGGAACAAAGCCGACATCAAAGTTTGCGTGAGCGCCCGCACACAGGCGCGAGACAGCCTGACGCACAGAAAAGCCTCTCGTAATGTCTCGCTTTTTAAAACCGAACGCATCATTTGGGGAGCTTTTGGCTTGCAGAAATGAGAAACTGTGCTATCTGGAAGAATTCCCTGTCTTAGCTTTCAATACTCCGCAGCATCCGGGGCAGAACAGACGCGACGGGAGCAGATGAAATGTGTGGCTTTTAGTTTTGCGATTATTTTCATTCTCCAGCAGTTCAGCCTGGAAAATGCAACCACGAGCCGTCACCTACATAGATCAATATGGATGTGGAGCTTCCCGGGGGTCTGAACCCTCAGAATTCTTCCAGGAAGGACTGGGTAGGGTAGGGCTTTCAGAAGAGCTACATCAGGTGGTGGACTTTCCAACCCCGCCTTGTCAAATAGCTGGGTTTTAAACACGGGGCTGCGTCTGTCACCTACGTAGTGATACTTCCAGATTAGGGGGCTTTTGGTGTGTGTGTGTAAGCACCGTGGCCATTAGCCAGAGCTTCTGTGGCAGGGGGCCCTCATGGGAAAAGGAGGCAGTGCAGAACACCGAGAACATAACTACAGGTGGGCTGATGTGTTTGCAGATTTACACGGCAAACCAGGCCTATGCCTCCTGGTAGGCTCCAGCCAGCCTAGCTGGGGAATGCTCGACATGGTAAGCCTTTCTTTGCTGCCTCAGCTTGCATCGCGTTGCAGCTTCAATTGCCTCACCTCTAACGAAACCCTCATTTTCTGTGTAACTCCACAAGGAAGAGGACTGGGAGCTTGCTTTTGAATGTGTGAGGACTATTTAGGGTAGTTGCAAGAACCTGGAATATCTTTCCCCACCTCCTAGCCACACTTTTGCACAATATGTGGTGTGATGTATTTTCTCTCACTTTCTCTTCCCTCACTTTTTTTTTTTGGAAGCTTGCGATCAAGGAGAGGGCCAAGAGTTAAACCCGCCTAGTCCCTGCCACGTTTCTGATTTGGTCCTAGATCTGTGTTCAAAACAGGCCCTTAGCGCTTCAAACAAAGCTGGGCGCATTGCAACGGGGAAGCACTCACATGGCATGCAGGAGGTTCCAGGCGCAATCCCAGGGATCTCCAGTCAAAACTAAACATTCCAGTATTTGATCAAAGAGAGTAGGTAGCAGGAGGTGGGGAAAGACCCTTCTTCCCCTGGGAGACCCACCGCCAGACCAAGTTGGTGAGGCTGGGATAAGCTGGCAGATTTTTAAAATCTATATCCCACCTTGCTGCTGAAAGGTAAGCGGCACTCAAGGAAGTGAGCCATAAAATCCCAACTCAACAAATAAAAATGACACCATGAAAAAGCGGCACGGGAAAAGGGCAACAGTGCGGCAAACGGCACCCAACCTGCGAGGCGCGCGGCTGCCGGAGGCCCGAGTGTGTGCCCAAAGGGGCTGCCTTGGTGGAAGGCAGCTTTGCCCTAGTCCGGAGCCAGTGATCGGCGAGCAGCCCGCACCCTACCTCCAAAGGGCCGTGCCGTGTGGAATGCGGGTCAGGGGCCCAGGGAGGCGAGGCAACAGAAGCAGCCCCTTCGCCGCCGGCGTGGGGAGAGGCTGAGCGGCCGTCCTGGCTGCCACAAAGCCCCGCTTCTCTCTTGGCAGGGGGCACAGGTCAGATTGGCGCTGCCCCCAGTCCCTTTGTTTCTTCCTAATCCCGGTAATCCGGCCTGTCGCGGGGGCTGCTTGGCGGCTCTTGCCGGGTGGGGAAGGAGTGTGCGGAGCGGGAGCAGAGCTTCTCTGGGAGCAGAGGCAAGCCCCATAACCCTCCATAACCCTCCTCAGGAGGGCAGTTCTAGGAACTGCTTTGCACCATCCAGCGCAAAGAAATCCAAGGGAAGGTGGCATGAGTCCGGGGCAGGTCGTGTCTGTGCTCCCCTGACCTCCAAAGTGCTGAGATGGCCGATTTGGGGCAATCTTTTTTTCCCTTCCAGAGAGGAGGAGAGGCAGGGGAACGGCCAGGATTCCTGGAAGGCGGTGGTGTCTCACTTGCTCCCTCCCTGCCCAGGAATAACTCTCCATCCTGCGCTGCCTCCGGTCTTTGGAGCCCTGCTGGCAGGGAAGAACCAAGCCGGCTGCAAAGGCAAAGAGCAGGACCAGTGCCAAGGCTGTACCTCCCCACAGGTGAAGTTGGGGGCCCCTCAGAATGCACCCTCAAAGATCCTGAGCCCCTGGACTTGGAGGAATTCAACCACCCTTTCTGCGAGGAGGAGCAGCGGAGCCAGTTTCCCCCTTTTTGTCCTTGCACCCTGCAGCCGTCGCCAGAAAAGCGTTTATTGCTCACCTGGCAAAGGTGCTTCAAAGGGGGAGGAAGCAGCTGGCGTGAGCCCTCCATGCCCTCTGTAAGGGGGAGGCCAGAGCCGCAACCCCCTCCTCCGAGCTCAGAGCACACGTCTCCATCTTTGGTGCCCCCTTGCTTGGTGTGTGGAAGGAGGATTTTTTGGAATTTGGCTATGTTTTAGTGGTGCGTCGCGTCGCAGGGCGCCCTTTTCTGCAAAGCCGTCCAGGGGCTGGGAACCCGGCCCTCTGCTGCCCTCAGCTATAGCTTGGCTAGGCCCACTTGCAGAAAGACTTTCCCAGGCTCGATCTTGGTAAAAGGCGGATCTGGCCTGTTACTGCTGGGGTGGGTAACCCTCGGCCCTCGCCTGGCGCCCTGCGGCCCCCTGCACACATCCCGCCCGGATCTCCGGCGAGAGGCTGGCATTCCTTTCCTGCCAGCCTGCTGCATGGAGCAGAAGAGTGGGAGAGGGGGAACAGTCTTGACAGAAAGAACCAGTCCATCTGCTTGATGGATACATAGTTCCTGGCAGATTTCCCGTGGCAAAACGAACATTATGCTGAGGGCTACCCTGTCTGCCCAGCCAGAGAGGCCAGAGCCTCTCAGCGTTCCACCGTTCGCATCCTGGTGTGGCCCGCGCCCTGACGGTCGGTCATGGCAAGGTTGTTCTCTGGCAGGGATTTTCAGCCCGTGGGGATTTGGAGACGGGGCTGCAGCCGCCGCCGTGGCGTAGGAGGGGGATGTTCTCCTGTTGGGTATTTAAAGTGGGCCACGGGCAGATTCTCCCGGGAAGCCTGTCGGCCTCGACAAAAGTGGTGGCGTGGGCAGCCTCTGCTCTTTAATTAGGAGACGGAAGAGACGTCTCGGGCTGGCGGGGAGGGCGAGCATGACGGCGCCTGGGTGGGAGTGGCGTGGGGGAGATGTTCTCTAGCCAGCCCTATGGGACAAGGAGAAACCTCACAAACAAAGGCCCCACAGGTGGAAGGGAGAACCAGCAGCAACCACCTGCGAACGCAGCCAGGATTGTGCTCTGGGACCGAAGGGAGCAATGCAGCCAGAGACCCTTCTAAGTTGGGTTGGGGGCACAGAATGTCTCCGCCCCCTGCCTTCTGATTCCCACTGGAATCCCCTACTTGAAAAAGTAATGCAACGTGCATCTCTAGATTGCAACTCTCAGTGCAAGTTAGCGTTCACATTCAGGCCAAGTTCCTAGTCCTCTTGGTGGCAGGACACCATTTTTTGTTATTATTTGAATTGGAGGGCAAGACAAAGAGAAAAGGGCTGGAAATTGAGAACCCACCTAAGCAGGGGGAAACATCTGCTTTCCTCCCCACTTTTTAGGGTGACGTTATTCACCTATAATGGCAGACATCACTGGTTGGGGTGCGAAGCATCTTTCAGCTCAAGGGTCAGATTTAATTTTGGGCCAGCTTGGGCCGGGAGCATTCTAGCAGTGGTGGGGCCATCAGGGCAGAATATTTTAACTTCAAGTCTTTCCTGGCAGGAATGAAGCCTTGGAAGAGGTGATGCAGCTTTTCAGAAAGAGAAAAAAGCTGCACAACCACCAGGAAGCCAGCACAGGATCGGTGGGAGCTTGAGAAGGAGCAGGTCGGACGGACACCTCTAGCAAGCTCTCACTGAGGAGCTTGGCCGGAGCAAGCGTGGCGTGTGGGTCGGCTGAGTGAAACCGCATCCTCCCAACTCTCCTTTTAACCCTCGTGGAACTGAGCACGTTGCCACGGCTCCCAGGTGGCGCTCTTAAAAGCTTGAGCAAGCTGCTGTCGTGAAAGGCTCAGGAGCTCTCGGCCAGAGCGGCAGACTCAGGCTGTGCTTCCGTCTTTCCAGGTGGCTCCTTTGTTTCCCTCCAAAGCCAAGCCCCCGAGATCCGGCTGCGGGACCCCTCTCTTCAGGCCCCAAAAGAGGCTTCCCCTGGCATCCCGTGTGTGACCGATCTGGCCCAGTCTTCACGCTGGCCCATGCGCATGGTGTGAACAGCTTGAGGGGGAATGGAATTGAGGCCCTGTATGTGAGGAAGCGTTTTCAGCTGCAGGATGCGGGAAGGGAGTCGTGAAGAAGGCACGTGAAGGGCTGCTTTCGGCTCATGGCTGCGGCAAAAGCAGCTTTTGGCAATCGGGCGTTAAGCTGAACGTTACAGAGGGTGAGATTTCCAAGCAAGCTTCGGCCACTGAAGCTCTTTGGTAGCAAGGGGGATTTAAGTATGAATTTACACAAGTACTCTTCCCGGTCCCCAAATTTCCACCTGCCGCCAGATAGCTCAGCATCTCCCAACCCTTTTTATGCAGTGTGGAAAGCTTTTAATTCTTTTCTCGGGGTTTTATGTTCTTTCTCCCCCATGCACCTCCTTGCTGCACCTGCCTTCCACGGTTTGGCAGAGCGAAGCATTCAGGTCAAATACTGTGCCATTGCTTAAGAAGCTCAGCCTTGGCTCGGGAAATATCCCGATTGACTTCCTGTCACCTCCTACCAACTCCCTAGGCAGCCTTCCCCCATCTGCCACTCTCCAGAAGTGAGGCACTACAGTTCCCATCATCCCAGCCAGTGGAGGCCATTCCACCTGGCTGGAATTGATGGGTTCCTAAACTTAACACTTCTGGTTTAGCAAAGCCCATGCTAGATTCCTAGACTAGGTGTTGCTTTCTCAACTTCCACCTGCTGCACTTCTAGTAATATGAGGCCAACCTTTCTGGCCCGCCTTCCAGGGTTGCTTGTAAGGATGAAATGCCCTGATACTTTTATGTATAGGACGGGGTGTAAAAGTCTTAAATAAATAAATAACTTTCTTGATATAGCGACATCCCTGTGTGTGTTGCTTTAGAGCCGATGGAAGGACAGCAGGTCTCTGCCCCCAAGGGTCTTACAGTTTTAAAAACAGACAATAAAGAGAAAATGGAGGAAAAGGAGGAAACCCGAGGCAGGGGTAAACAAGAACATCTGACATGACAGAGACCATGCGTGGTGCCGAAGTTTTAAGTAAAAGGTGGACTTTGGGGGATGAAGGAAGCAAGGAGCATTCTGGGAGGAGTTCCAGGCATTGTGGGCAAGGGAGGAAAGGCCGCGTCTGTATGTGCGGAGCAATGGCATGCTTGAAATTGCGACAGGCTCCTGAATGTTTTTCCAAAGCTTTCTGCAGACGAGGCGTTTGAGGCTGGCTCCAAAACGGGTGGAAGAAAGGGAAATGTTCTCTGAGCAACTTTCAGTGGAAAGTCTTTCCAAATTTTGTGGGGGCTCCATGCAGCGTGTGCGGCTGGACCTGCCACGGTTTGCGTTCGCTCTCTCCATTGAGTTGCGTGCGGATCTTTGACGCGAGAACTGGTGATGAAGCCACCTCATTGCTTGCTCAGTTAGTCCCTGAAATCACGGCTGGATAATAGCAGAAACTCTGGTGGATCAGCAGTTTTCTCCAATATTCTGCATCGTGTTGTGTTTTGTTGTGTTTTGCAGCTGTGGCAGCCGCCGTATCTCTCCCACAATGCCCCAAAATGATGCCAAGCCATGGGCAAAATGGTATCCGGACTTTCAGTTTTGGCACCTAGCAGCAAAGAAAAAGGAAAGCTCCATCTTTCGCTAAATGGAGATGGGTAGAGGCCTGTTCTCCCCTGCAGAGGAAGGCAGGACGCGCTCCAACAGAGCAAAGCTCAGGGTGCCAAGGTTCCATTTGGATGCCAGGAAGCACTTCCTGACAGTCAGGACCCCGAGGGTGTGGAATGGGCTTCCAGGGAGGTGGCTGAGGCCCCATCAGTGTTCAAGGCTGGACGTGCACATGGTGGGCATGTCATGAGTGGAGCTGGCTGGTGCCAGAGGTCAGACTAGATGGCCCGGGAGCCCCTTCTGACTCGCTCTGTTTCTCTGTTTCTAAAATGATAACAATCCTTCTTGCTGCTAATGGTCTGCCTACCTGCACAAAACTGTTGTGGGATTTCTCCTCCGCCTGCAGAAATGGGGTGCGGTGGTTCCACCTCAGTTTCTCCGCCCAAAAATAGGATGGAGGCCGGATGCACTCTGCGTGAGCAGGAGAGCGGCCAACATCAGGTGGTCCTTTCCTAGGTCATAAACTGGTTAGTCAAGTTCATTTGGAGGGCAGGAAGCAAAGTGCAGTCAGGGAAGGGCAGGTTTTTCAGAAGATACCAGCTGATCAAATGTTCACAGGGTCACACCCATGCTGTTTTTCACTCACTGGGCTGGAATGACTTCAGCCTTCCTGGCTGCAGACTTGGTCCACTTCAGGTGTTAAGAAGCTTGTGGGGGACAGATTTGGGTAGCTGTCCCACCCCGCTTAAAAGCAATTGCCGGAGATGAAAATCCAGCTCAGAAAGGACTGGAGCTTTTCTCTGATGTTTAACATTTTCTTTTTACTTGCAAACAAGATGGCCTTTTGTGAATCCCGCAGAAAAGAGGGAGAAACATGATACCGCTTTGCATAACCTTAACATATCTATATGGACAGATGCAAATGTAGAAATAATCGTTATAATTTAGATAGAAGTACTGTATGTCTCACGGTGACATGGGAAATGGGGAGCCGGGGCGGGGGAGACCCCTGCTCGGTTTGGTGCCCCTTTGCTTTTCTTTCTGGGATGCTTTTGTCTTGGACCTTTCAAACAGACAATGTCTTTAAAGATCGTAGTCCTTTGAACAGAGCACCCTCATCTGTAAAGTCAAACACAGGGCCATCTGAGGAGCTCATTTTTACATGTAGCATGCATTAAAAATGGTGTTCTGCACTTGCTGTGGCAAGCGGTATAGTCCAAGTTGTTGCGATGGGACTCTACCATTCCATTCTCTTACAGAGCTCTCAGTGTTAAAATGGATCAGGCTACCCGTTTCACTTTCTCCTTCTCCCATGATCCTTGAGAGGGTGTGACAAGGGCAAAAGGCGCCCTTTATCACCCCATCTGGGAACCTCGGCCCACCCTCATCGCACACCCGGGGCCTCTTCCGCACACACAAATGCAGCCATGGTTACTGCCGGCCAACTTGCTCTGCACCCTCGTGCTTGTTTGCAAGTGGCTTTTTAAAAAATCAAGGTAACACCTCATATGTGCAGGCTGTAAGCACAGCTGACCTTCGGAGCAGGGTTGGGCTTATTATGGGCTGTAACAATATTGACCTAGTGGCATCTTTACGGCAGCAGGACCTGCAGCTGTGTTTCTGAGCAGAACAACCTGCTCCTCCCCCTTTCTTCATCTTCTCTGCCCTGGGAGGGCTTTCCCATTTCATTTGCCTGCTGTTATCTTCACAACAACCCTGCAAGGCAGGGCAGACTAGGTGGCACAGGTGTCAAACACCAGGCAAATGCTTTTCCGGGGTGGCGTTCTAATTCTGCGCCACCGCAGAGTCTGGAGAGCAAATCTCTCTGTAGCAGGTATGTCACGTGTGGAAGGTACACTGCTGTCTCGGTGCGGTTATTGCTGAATGTGCGCATCCTTCCAGTGCTGGAAAAACTATCAGGCCAGAGCCACTTTTCACATACGGTTGGGCATTTTCCACCCATCTCCTCTCTTTTGCTCAGGGTGAAAGAACGGACAGATCTGTCTCTGTCTTCCCCGTGCTCATACATCCACAGCAGGGATTTCAATGTGCCAGAGACCTGAGAGTATCAAATTAGATGCTGGCAGGCATATACAGGGAAAGGGCTTTTAACTTCATGCGTAGGATAAGGGGTTCCTGGAGGCACCTGTGTGACCAGGTTGGAGGTAGGATGCTTTGATGCAGCAAACCCAAGTGACATGTTTGTTTCGCTGGCAGAAGCTTCCGGGTTCCACCTGCAGCATTTCCAATAAGATGCTGGTTAGCAGCTTGACTTGGTATTTGAGATGGGGTGAATCTGTCAGAATTGTTTTCGTTCAACTGCTTTCTCCACCCCAGGCTCGTTCCATCCTGGTTTGCTGTTGGATTGCAAACTAGGGTTTTTTTTTTAAATCCTCCCTGTGCAGAAATTTGTATGCATTTTGTGGGCACGTCCCCAAAGTCCCAGCTCGCACATTAGAACCCAGGGATGTAACAAGCCTGGATTATTTGCCGTGATGCACAAACTGAGAAATCTGGTTTCTCTCTCCCTCAACAAGCTACAGAAATCATTCATGGTTAGTTGCTGGTTCTTTAGTCACATGTCTAATAAACTACAGAGCATCCCTGTGTTGTTAGTTGATCCCTCTTGCAGTAAAAGCTCATTTGCCTGCTCACAACTGCAGATTTCAAAACAAGCTTGGGATGTTGTGAAACGTAAACCACGGAGGAAAGCATGTTCTGATGTATTTGCAAATGTATACATTTTCCCTGATGTTTTTCAAACACACGCAAGTTCTCAAGCACATTGGTTTTGTTTTGCAAAACATATCGCAAACTCAGGGGTGGGATGGGTTTCAGAGAGCAAATTGTTCAGGGGCCCGGGTATGCTCCCGCAAGGTGTGACTCGGGTGCTCCTGACACATTTCTCCGTCATCCCCACTAAGCCAACTCCCTTGTGCGTTCATGTGCTTTGGGGGCTGCCCCATGGCCCCAAGCAGGGGTGTCACGAGTGGCCCTGCACTTGGCTGGGAGCCTTTCCAGATCTCGCCCATGCGACACTTCGGCAAAGACGCGCCCCCTTTTCCAGCGTGTGTGTGTGTGTGTGTGTACGGTTGATGGAAGAAGGATGTTTTGTCTTCCAGGAGGAGCAGCCTGGGTGGTTACTGTGGCCACGCTCTTTCTTGTCTTCCCCTTTTTCTCCTCACTCCTTCGCCTTCCTTTTTCTGGGTCACCGGCTTTTAAAGAGGCGTCTCTGCCCAACTGTCTGGCCACCCTTTTGAACCCTCTTGCTGCACAGCCGATTGTGGGAATCCGTCTTGTCTGTTTAGGCCCACACGGGCTCGCCGGGATCTGCCGTGCATTCTCCTGCTAAACCTTTTGGCTACCTTCGGGTTGATTGTTGTCTTCTGGT
The DNA here is from genome assembly GCF_004798865.1 of Varanus komodoensis. NCBI lineage: Eukaryota > Metazoa > Chordata > Lepidosauria > Squamata > Varanidae > Varanus > Varanus komodoensis. Next base: position 1,755,326 of record NW_025336157.1, on the reverse strand, counting down.
TGCCGTTCTGTCTCGAGTTCGGAATACCCGTTAATTTCGGCTCAGCAAGCCCGTATCCGGAGCAAAGCAGGAGCTTATTAAATGGGGGGGAGAGAGAGAATTTGCAAGGGAGGGGGAGTTGGGGAGGTGAGACTGAGGGATGGCATGTAGCCAAAGATCTTTTGTTTCAGCTAGAGCCCAGGGGAATTTTGTTTGCCTTTCATGTGTTAAGAACATAAGAAGACTCATGCCGATCAGATGGAGACCAGCAAGCTATCCTCAGCAGCTAACCAGCTGCCCCCAGGAAATCAACAAGTAGAACACGAGTGCAACAGAACTCCCCCACCCATGTTCCCCAGCAACTGTTAAGCACCGGAATACGGCCTCTGATATTGGAGGTAGCATAGAGCCATGAGGACTAGCGGCATGGGTAGACTCCTCCAGGAATCTGTCCAGTCTCTTGGTACAGCCATCCAAATTGGTGGCTGTCGCAGCATCTTGTGGAAGTGAATTCATAATTTAACTGTGCACTGTGTGAATCTGTCCTGTGCCTCTGTCCATTCAACTTCATGGGATGATGACCCCATTGGGGACTAGTGTTACGGGAGGGAGGAAGACGTCTCCGTATCAACTTTCTCCACACTGGACACACTTCTGTACCTCTGCCATGTTTGTCCTTCCCTTCTTCTGAAGGGGTGGGCTTTTTTTTTAAGCCCCCCCAACAACCCTGGGAGGGAGGTTGGGGACAAAGAGAAGGAAATCCTAAAGGGATCTGAACCTGCTGCCAAGGTGGCCTGGACACCAGGTTGGGTTCCTTTCAGAAGGAGAAAAGGTGGGGTATGAATATAATACAGGTATAAATGAAGACCCCTTAGTGCACGGGGCAGTCGGAGAAGGTGAGGTGCCGCCTGCACGGGGAGCTTGGTGCGACTCCACGAGTGGCTGGAAAATGGCTTCCTTCATTTGCCACTTCCCCGGGCTTCGTGCCACGTGAGGGCCCTCTGCTGCACTGCACTCTGCACATGCACATGGGCACAGGTACAGATATGCATGCGTGCGCACAGACAGACTTCCTGCGTGTCTCTTCTTGCCTTCCCTTTCCTCCCAACCCACGTTCCTCAGCAGCAATCCACTTTCTTAATGAGCGCCTTGCTGGCCCTACCCAGGAGTGGCCTGCGCAGGGGAGGGGGGCAGCTGGGGGCACCGGGGGCCTCTTTTGTGTGCTTTTGAAAGGCCGGTTGCTAAGAGATGGGAGGTTGCCCGTCGCTATGTCCACTTTTATGGCCTTTTTGTTACTGCAAAAGGACCCTCCTCCAGTGGAGGAAAGGGGGGCGACAGGCAGGCTGGGGCTTAGAGGTGGGGGCAGAAGGAAGGGGGTGGTCTCCTCCCCCTAATTAAACCCTGTCAACTGGGTTTAATCTATTGTTGCGAAGGTCTCTTTGTTCAGGAACAAGGAAGCCGTTCCCCTGGGTGGGGTGGTGGTTGGAACCGGGAATCCGCGGTAGAGTTTCAGCCTGCTCTCCCTTCCCTGACGTTGAGCTCTCCCAGTGGAAAGGCCGACCTGTTTCAGCAAGGGATGCTCTGGCGCTTTGCACAGTGGGCTGTGTGTTGAAATTCGCATTTGTTCCAGGTGGGGAAGGGATGAAAAGAGACGAGTGGATAAAAGATGCTGTTTCAGAGGTCTGTCAGCCCCCTGCTCCACAGGCCCCCCGTGGCAGAGGCATGCTGGTTATTTTTCCTGCACTGGAATTGAGGCACGTCTGGCTTTTGCACATGGGGATGGTCATTTTCAGAGTGTCAGTTCTCAGACCCGGGAGGGACTGAACTCCAGCAGTTGGCTTAGCAGCCGCCATTTTGGTCCGGGGTTCTTCTACCACAAGGTCTGCCAGATGTGGTGGTGGCTCGGTGCGCAACCGATAAGGTGGGCGCCAGGGAGGGCTTCCCTGCCCCTTCTCCACACAGACCGACTTGATACCCCAGGTGTGTGGGAAATCCAGAGGCCATCCTTGGCCTGGTGGTCTTTATTCCAGAGGGAGCCCTTGAGGTGCTCCAGATGTTTGGGCCCGCCTTTCCACTAGGCTGAAGCCAACGCAGCCAGTTCATGGGGATGATGGATGTTGCAGGCTCAAACTCGTTGATCGCTCTTGTGGAAGACATGAGACGCTCCTCTAGCGACTCTGACAGGACGGCAAGGCCTGGTGTCTGCCCTTTAGGAGCATCTTTTTCAGATACTGAGTGCTGACTCTCTTGGCCGCTTCAGGTGCAGGTTGTGAGAATCAGGCTGAGCGAGCCCCTGGGGGGCTACCTGAGCTTCGGCGTCTGATGCTGGCACTCTCCTTGCGAGCTGGGACCAAGCCAACTGCCTGCAAGGTTGCTGAGCCGATTACAGCTCTGATAATAGCCCTGAGGCTGGATTAGGCTGGTTGTGCTCCCTGCTGCTTATCTGGCTCCTCACCATCAAAACAGGCCGTGGCGAGATCTCAACCATCTCTTGGTCCATGCAAGTCGGAGTTGAGGCACGGCAAGCAGAACCCCCTGACGTGCTCCCGGATTTCCAGTCCTGTCAATGGGACCCCAAGTTAACTTTCGTTGGCAAGGTTCTGCACCAAGGGTCCTTTGCGCCGCGGCACACGGATGACTCGGTGTTTGCTGCCGACACATACAAACGAACAAACAAATTTCTGGGACACTGTCTTGGTTCTTTCCAGATGTGCGTTTCCTTCCCACCCAGAAAGTTCTACTGAGCTTATGCCACTTTTTCAAACCATGTGTTTATGGAGAGCAGAGCAGATACTATTGATAGGTGGCTTTTTTAAAATTAAAAATAAAAAATAAGTTGAAGTATATGCATATTGTATACATAGGGGATGGGCTAAGAGACTTTCCAAGTTTACAGAAAGTCGCAAAGGTGGACTTGGTTGCAGAATCTGATTTCCTGAGAATGTATTTTGTTTGGTAAAAAAAGGGGGGAAAGGGCAAGTTTCTAGCCCTTGGGCTTGTGCTAACTCTTGGAAGATGGGGAGAAGCTGAGTGAGGTCTCCAGGGATGAGGGGTCGGGTGTCAGGAACCTTCAGCACAATGTCTTGGGCCCCAGGACTGTCAAAACAAGCATGAATGATGTCAAATAACTTGTGTAAAGTGAGACACCCTTTCTCCTAATCTCCATTTATTTCTCTAAGAACGGTGTCCTGGTTCTTCTTTGGAAAAAGTGGATTTGTTGCTTCATCTGGCACGTAGCCTTCCTGTACGGAGCGGCATGAAGCCTTTCGCCGAACCACAGGTTTTATTCGGGCCCCTTGAGTCCCAGAGGGTGAAATGAGAATGGTGCTATTCTGTTGGTGTTGGTCATCCTTGCAATTGGCAGCTCATAGTTTCCATTTAATAGTTTCCGTTTAATGTGATAGTTTCCACTTAATGCAATAGCAGAAGCTCTAACGGTTCATAATTAGACAGGCAGACTGACAGAGCCCTGCTTGCAAGGAGCGTCCAGTCTAAAATAAACTGGAGCAAGAGGGGGAGAGAGACGAAGATGGAGAAAAAAATCACGGGGACCAGAGCAGTTACGGCTTGGTTGCAGTTAGAAAGATGTGAAGCAGAAACTACATGCTAACTAAAACAGAGGCGGTACAGTCCCCTCCCCTTTAAGAATGAAAAAGCAACAACAAATAATTAGGAAAAAACCCAGAAGCAGAAACAGTTCTTTAACTCAGTCCTCTGCAGACATTTGTCAACCTCACTGCCATCAATGCACGGATGAGGGATTGGGGTCACGGCGGCAGGCCCCGTCCTGCCCCGCCTCTCCACCCCTGTTCAAACACTCCCCCGCCAAACAGCACTGTGTGGATTGCAGCTGGGCTTGCTTCAAGAGGAAGGCTTGGGGGCAGAGAGGGGGGTGCGATCCCATCTCTCTCCCTGCACTCCCCCAGACACCCATCCTCACACACAGATACATTCATTGATTTCTCCTGGGGCTTCTGTGGAAACTGAACTGGAACAGATCTTGCACCGGGTGGGGTGGGGATTAATAATTAAAACAATTGCTTTGGGTTTTACCTAAAACTGGAGGGGCGCGACAAAACTCTCCTTCCTCCTTGGAAGAACTTCAGCGCCACTCCTTTGCCGATCTTGCAGTGGAGATGTTGCAAAAAGCAACCCATCGGGTAGACCGCTTTGATATGTTTCTGCTGTACCCTAATGGATTTTCTTAATTGAAGGCTTTCTTCCGAGGGGCAGAATTAGCTCTTTCTACTCACACTGCCTCATTGTAAAATTGGCTTTTTCGTCTCCCGCATGTCAAGTCCAGTTCAAGCTGGTCTGTAACAGGTTTTGGAACCGCAGTGAGCGAGAATCAGAGTTTGAACAAGAGGAGTTGCTAGACCGAGTTTTTAAAACTTGGCTATAGAGTCAAACCAGGAAATGGAACCCACATACGACCTTCTAGCAGATACTTTTTGATTATTTTGAGTTTAACATTCGATTAACCAAACCAAACAATTAACCAAACAAAAGATGTGAGTCAGAAAGCAATTAGATAAGATGGATGCATTGAAGGTGTAATCCAATGCATGCTTCAACAGAAAAAAAAGGCCTTTTTTGGTTCAGACATACATCGGATTGCTGCCTAAGCCCCTTGAGGCGGGGTATTGCTCATAAATGTGTGGTTTTTGGTTTTATGCAGTTTTCTTGTGAGCTGTCCCAGTAATTGCCGCTTGGTGAGTTGCACAAAACCCCCTGCTAAGGGATTACTAGCAGTTGTCCCAAAACTTCAGTTCCCAAGTTTCTCCATGTGGGGTGGATATGCAAGTTGAAGCAACTCCTTATCTGAGGTTCTGCTTTCTCGGTTTCTTGTTGGGACTACAGCTCCTATCATTCGCTCTCAGCTGGCCTGGCCATTCAGAAATGATGGATTCCCCCACTTTCCAGCCACCTTGAGCTCTACTTTGGGGGGAAAGGCAGCGTATAAATTATACGCCCCAGTTTGTTTTTTTACAACCTTTGTTGACCCCCTTTTTTTGCAACACATGCGTAACCCCGACCTCCATGTGTAACTAGGACGGGGGTGCGGTTCTGCCCTCCCATTTGGCTGGGACTTGGAGACGGGATCCTGCCAAGCCAGGTTTCAGAAATGGCTACTGCCTGTCCATCCTCACAACCGGGGCTCTAGCGTGGGAGGTCAGTGCAATTAGGGGCGATGGTGCAATCCCTCCCCCCAGCCCCATTGCTGACAGTGTGAAAAGGCCGTCTTGATTTCTTCTGAAGGGACAAAGCCGCCTTGAGGAAAGTGGGGAAGCGGTGGGGTCTCCCGAGTGCAGATCCAGTCTGTCTCCCATGCGGCATTCCCACTGGCTTCCTTTCTCCTCTGCCTCTCCTGCTGTCCAAGAAGGACACTGTGCGACACTTAATGTCTGTTCAACTGACCCCCTGACCTGGCATCGCTGGCCTCCGGCTTTTGTCTGGCGGCCATTCCCAGCCTCGCACCCGGTTGCTTCCAGTGTCATGGTCCCAGCCGGGCCCGTAGGTCACGGAGCGAGAATGCCGGGCAGGGTGGTCTCTTCCAGGTCTCCTTGATGCAAGGGGGCACAGGCCTTAAGCTAGAGCTGAACCCACCCTGGGCACAGGACAAGATGGCCAGCTCAGTTGCGCACCCCGAAATTGGCCAGAGTGGCTGCTGAAATTCACTTCTCCACTGCGGGACCATCTGGCACTGAACCCTTATCCTCATCACTGCTCTGGTGTCCTGCTTCTTAGCAGGGGAAGGAAGAGCTGTCCTGCCGTGAGACTTGGAGAATCAAATAGGAAGAAAGACGAAGGCCTGGGAGTGGAGGGAAAGGGAAGAGGCGGGAGCGCAGCTTTTCAAGGCCAGAACGAGGCGGCAGGGTGACATAGGGTGGCCCCTTGCCCTCTCTCACAGGGCACAGTCCTCTGTTTGAAGGCTTGTGGTGGCTGCAGCACTTGGAGAGTCCTGTTCTGCTCCTGGCGGGACAGACGATATTTCTATTTAATTAAAATCGCTATTTCTAGATTTGCCTCTTAAATCCCTGGCAAGTAGAGCCCCATTAGGAGAGCATCCCTGCTAGGTCTTAATATCCAGAGGCGCGCAGGAAAGTGTATGCCATCCAAGGTACCGGCCGTTCTGCGTTTCATGGATTAGAGCCCTTGGGCGGATCTTGCTCTTTTCCACTTCAGGAAGGCAAAAATGGCCGCTTGGGCTCAAGGTGGTTTTTTGATTGCCATGCAGGTCGCGTGCGGATCCAGGAAGGGGCTTCGCTCCGCATCGAGCAGCTGCGCACAGAGGACCAGGGCTGGTACGAGTGCCGAGTTCTCTTCCTCAACCGTCCGAGCAGTGATGATGAGTTCAAGAACGGCACCTGGATCCATCTCACTGTCAATTGTACGCACCGGGGTGTGGGGGGAAGGGTGGGGGGGTTGTTTTTTAAGGGTCCCTCCAGTCCAGCACTCTCGTTCACCAGCTGCTCCCAGGAAACCCACAAGAAGGGGATCAGTGCAGCAGCACCCTTCCGCCCATGTTCCCCAGCAACCTGGGCACGCAGGCATACTGCCTCAAGTGCTCGAGGAAGCATTGAGCCATGTGGACTACAGCCTTGCATAGTCTTCTGCTCCACCAATTTTTCCAGGGACACATCCCAGGAGTTCGCCACAGGGATGCTCATCCATCTCTTGTCCTAGGCCTCCATCACAGCAGAACAAGATGTATGGATAGATCCCTGACTGATTTGCAGAAACTGGCCATGATGTCTTACTCCCGATCGCTTGAGCTGCAAGATGACTCTTACTGCCGCTCTCCTTGCCTTGCAAAATTATAACTGCTGAACGGAAAAAGAACTTGGCATAACCAGGAACACTTTTTTTCTGTGAAAGGACGGTGCATGCCGTTCATTCCTGGTCCTCCAAACGAATTCCTGGACTCGGGATGTGTTCATTTTCAATGGAACTCTGACTTGCGCAGGGTTCTGACTTGTGGACCTTGGGGTGCTGGTAAAAAATTTAGCAGAGATGCTGGAAGCCTCAAGTCCTGCCCAGCCCTGGCTCCCGCTGAGCGAGAGAGATCACCTTTGTCTTCCACTCCATCTGCTCAGCGATTCTTCCAAACCATGATTGCCCCTCAGTAATCCCTCCATCTTCCACACATGGTCTCCCCAGCTTAGCCATGCTGGCTGCTATCCATTTGCAATTTCCTTAGACAGATGACCAGCCCCACTGAGATATTAAAACAGGAGGGGAAACCAAGAAGATCAAGCTCTCAGTCATGTGGAGAGACAGTCTTGTTTGTTTACAAGCAAGCTGCTCAGATCCCAGCTGGATTGGATCAAAATTCCATCTAGCGTCCGGCTTCCGACAGCAGAGACAGCATGGCTGGCCCATTCAACACATGCTCCCAAACAACAGAGCCAAGTGCATAAAAGTGAACAGTCCATCTTATGTGTGATTGTGCACTGACAATCTTGTCATCTCCAGTCTTTTTCCTGTGATAATATTTGACTGGTGTGTCAAATACAGTTGGCGGTTTTGCTCATTTGTTTTGCATTTTAATATGGCCTGATCTAATTTGCCCTTCCTGAAATAATATGAATATGCAGTGCAGAACAAAATTAACCTCCAGTTTTTGCACTTCTCTGAATACTGCTGTGCAGCTCTTTGTTGAAGCCCTACATATTTCAGGGGAGCAAATTGCATACATGAAAGTATGCGTTAGGGAAAAGTGCATGCAAATATATGGGCATTAGGAGAAACTGCATGTGAAAGGCATACATAAGGGAATGGTTTTGGCCCCCCCAAATGCATATATTAGGGAGAAATGCACAGTAAAATGAGTGTGAATGTTCAGGCACCCCAAACTGCATATAAATGTTCATGCGAGCTTCAAAACAACAACAGCAGCAGCAGCAACCCAAAACTGATGTGGAAATGGGAGAAAACAAACTTGACTTTTAAAAAATGCACATAGGGTAGAAAATTAAACATAATATTCTATTTCTAGAGCCAAAAGCACCTGTAGGGCATCGCACACCAAGGGATTCTCATGCATTGCCGCATAATATTATGCCAAGATTTCCTTCTGCAGTGTTTTAGTGTTGCATATACAAAGATAGCGTTACATCCTGACAGTCACGGAACTGCTTAACAAGCTAACACCAGGAATCAACCAACACATCCATGCATGTACTTGCGTCTAGGTGAGCAAGAGAGGAAGGAAAACGTGCAAGATTATGAGGCACATCTGTGTACACCTCTGGCCATCATGGTGTCTGTGTGAGATGCACTTATCGGGCAGCTGGGATTTAAGAGGGGTGGAATGGAGCAAGCGGGAAGGTCTATCAAAGGAAAGGTGAAATGCCGCGACGTCTAAGGACTGGCTTAGGCTCTCTTCTGTGGCATCTCTTGCAGCTCCCCCCGCCTTCCAGGAGACGCCGCCAGCGTTTGTAGAGGTGCAAAACCAAAAGCCCGTTGCTCTCACCTGTTTGGCAGCTGGCAACCCCCAACCCATGGTCACCTGGAAGAGGGACAACCAAGCCATCAAAAGCGGAGACAAAGTGCAGGTATGCTCTGTGTGTGTGTGTGTGTGTGTGTGTGTGTGTGTGTGTG
>NW_025336157.1:1700077-1746643 GCF_004798865.1 Varanus komodoensis | reverse complement strand
GTATACAAGGGGTCTTCAAAAGCTTTCCACATTTTTATATTTTATAAATACGTTTTTTATATTTTTTTCGGATGGCATTAAAAAGCTGCTATGGCGCTGGGGAAAATGCATCGCAAGGGAAGGTGACTATGTAGAAAAGAGATGTAATTTGTTTTTGCAATTCTTGATAAATAGAGTTTTTTTTTAAAGTGTGGAAACTCTCTGAAGAACGCTCCTATTCCCCAGGGCCTTTCCAGGGCCCCTTCTCTCCCACTTTTAATACCAACCCAAACTGTAGTTACGAATTAGGTTTCTCTTGGTGCTAAAAACTGTGAAAGCTATGCCCCCAGCGGAAAGACAGAATACAAACATAATAAATAATTATGTTCTTTGGGGACTTACAGGGATCCTGCAAGGATCCCTCCTGCTGCCACTGCCAATATGCTGCCTGCCTTTCACTCGTGCCGCCTGCCAATGAGGGACCGGTTTGGGTTAGCCCTCAAAACAGCGACTAGCCGAAGAGGAGCTGGTGACTTCAGGTTGTCCCCACCTATAGGAGCTTGGGGTCAAGCATCGGGGCCAGAAGAGGAACAGACTAGTTTCCCACCAAGGACGGACTTGTTTCCCGGACCTGAAATAAATTTCTTTCTCAAGAGAGGACTGACCCCTGCTGGCCCACTCGGGCAAACGCAACGTCTCTAAAGATACCGGCTGGTTTTTTCCTAGAGATACTTACAGGTTTCCCCCCAAAAGTTATACCCTTATATACGGGTGTATAAGAGGACCCTTCAAACCGAAAACAACAAAGCAAAAATTGGGAGTCATCTCATATGCCCGACATATGATAAACACAAGAAAAGCAGCCCAAAATATCAACCTCCTCTTACACAAGAGTTGCCTCACAGGCCAGTAGATATGGTAGTAGGTTGCATAAAACATGCGCACCAGCAACTGCAGGAGCGAGAGCTGAAGCCGTCAGAACGCCCCTGAAAGCAACAACTCTCTCTGTTAAACAAAGAAACCCCTGTGCTTACAAAGCATTCTTGAGTTATTCAGAGAGAAACAGAAACCCATCCAGTCACTACGGAATGCAAACTACAGTACATGGTTGGAGGATTCCTTAAAGCAGGGCTGCCTGAGCTTCCGGCTCACGGGAGCAGCATTATTCTTTTACTGGAATCCTGAGATCGGTCAGCTGCAGCCAGATGTCCGATCCCTTAAAAAAACTAGAAAATGGGAGGGTGTAAAACCAACAGAGCTGGATGAAAAGAGGGTTCGATCTGGACGGACATGGTGACAGGAGAAGGTTGGATTGCTGGTCTTGAAAAACGCCACTGCCTGGATGTGTGAGTTCTTGGTGGCCAGATCTGTGTGTGTGTGTGTGTGTGTGTGTGTGTGTGTGTGTGTAGGGTTCCCTCCAGCCATGCCCAAGCCCTGCCTGAATCATTCTGTGCTTTTTGCCAGGTGAAGAACGGGACACTTTTCTTTGCCAGTGTCGATCGGGCCAGTGCCGGGGCATACACATGCCAGGCTACCAGTGAGGAAGGAAGTATCACCCACACGACCCGCCTGTTGGTCCAAGGTAAGGAAGGGACAGGGCAGCAACTATCCAGGTCAGGCTGAGCAGAGGGTCCACATCGGAACTGTTGCGACTATTGCCAGCTAGCTCGGCACCATCTCCTCCATGAGCGATTGCCAACAGATCCAGTAGCTAGACATGATAGGTCACACATTGCCCAGTCCTAGACTGCTCCGACTGGCTGCACCTCCAGGTCCCCAGCAGGAAGAGTCAAGAATGACTGGCTAGTTTTTCACCTGGAGATGCCTAGAACTGCCCTTGGGCCTTCCGGATGCAACACAGTCTGTTCCACCACTCAGCTACGCTCCATTGCCAAAGGGTTCTCTGCAATCCTGGAGTGACGCAGAACAGTCATGGGCGCAAACAATGGCGCCGGTCCCCAAAGGGAAACTGTGTGGCTTCCAAGACTGCCACCTGTGTTGGGACCCCATCGTTGGTGCGCCGCTTCCCAGCCCCCTCAGGCTGTGGATTTCCTCCCGTTCCTCCAGGACCACCGGTCATCGTGGTGCCTCCTCAGAACATCACGGTCAACGTCACCCAAGATGCCTTCTTGGCCTGCCAAGCTGAAGCCTACCCCGCCAACCTTACCTACAGCTGGTTCCAAGGGAGCACCAATGTTTTCCATGTCAGGTAGGTACTGTGGGACTGGAGCGGGGCAGATACTTGCTCAGTGGGCACTTGGCCGGTGGAGTGAGTAGCGTTCCCACATGCAAGAGGTGTCTGGGTGAGCACACACGGACAATGGCTGGATCTTCATCCTTACCATGGGTGGTCCAGGCCTCTTTCTTGGTCCTTGCTCTCCGTCACTCTGCTGACCAGATGCCATTTCGGAGACTCCTCAGTGGGTGCATTCCAGGGGTGGGAGGGGCCAAGGGCAACGGGGGGGGGCCAAAGGCCCAAGATACCGTAGCTCCACAGTCTCCCTGTCAGCAACAGAGCCTCCAGAGAAGTATTTCAAGCTTTTACACTGAGCCAAAAGGCTTGCCCAAAAGCCAGCAAAGTGCCCGATGACTGGGAATACCAGCCATGGCCCTCTGGTGGGCCAAGGGGCAGGATTGGGGCCCATGCGGCCCAGGTTTGTCAGCTAGAGGTTCTATAGCCATGTGGCCATCAGGAGGTCCTCTCTCCTGGGTACCTTCTTCCTCCTGGGTGGCATCAGTGGCTCCGTGACCTCCTTCTCCTGGATTGGTGCTATCATCCCAGCCCTGCTCTCCCCACACCTCCAGGCTGTATCAGCCTGTTTGTTCAGCAGATTGAGGGGAAAAGATGCCCAGGGGGAATATGAGCTTCTTAAGGCTTGGCTTAAGCTTCAGGTACTGAGATTCCTTCTACATGTCCGAGGTCCTGGAACGGGCTCAGAAGGGGTAGAAAAAGTGTGCCAATCAAGAAAGCTGAGCGCACTGCTTTGGTAGAACCTTGCCAAGCACCCAGGAAGTCTGGTTCGGGGAGCTCCAAAGAAGTGGCTGAAGGTTCGAGGGGGCAGGAGACAATGCCTTCCAGCCTGCAGTTGCTTCATGCTCTCTTTCTTCCCCACTCCTTCAGCCACCTGCAGTCCCGAATTCGTGTCTTGGTAGATGGAAGCCTTTTGGTCCAGAAAACGACCCCGGAAGATTCGGGACGGTATACCTGTGTTCCCAGCAACGGGCTGCGGAGATCCCCCTCTGCCTCGGCCTTCCTCACTGTTCTGTGTGAGTATTGCTGCTCTCCGCCAATGTCGACCCAGGCCGCAGCCGTCTGAGGGGGCAGAGAAGCTGGACTGGAAGCAGAGCAGCCTCTCCTGCAGGAACAGGGAAACTTCCTAATCCGGACTGCGGATGTTTCCCCACCCGGCCCACAAAGGCTTCTTCCTTGTGCCCTGCCCCATCCTCAAGCTGTTCACCTGAAGCCACTGGGGAGAGAAGTCCCCACTGTTGCTCTGACGGTGGTCGCCCACCTCCCATCTTCCCCCCCTGCGCAGGGAGGACGGGGCAACCGACCGCACTCCCTGGTCAAGATGTCTGCTTGAGGGTTGCTTCTCCAGACAACATCCTGGCTGAGGGCTCTTCTGGACCAGGAAAGCCGGTGTGGCGCTCCCATCCTGTGGCGTCAGGCAGTCCACAGAAAATCCCTCCTGTTTCCCACATGTTGCTTGGATCGTGGCACTGGCACCCGTCTGTCAGGGTCCTGCACGGGTCAAAGATTGGAGGAGTCACCCCAAGAAACAAGCCCCCGCTTTGCGGCTCCCTGTCACTCCTCCGGCTCCACCTGTGCACATGCGTGATGCCACCACCTTCCTGCCTCACCTGTCTGACGCCATGTCCCCCCACAGATCCGGCGCGAGCGGGCGACATGCCTCCGGAGACCCTCCTGCCGATAGGAATGCGAGGCACCATCAGGTGCCCCGCCAAAGCCAGCCCTCCACTGCTGTTCATCAACTGGACCAAAGATGGGCAGCCGTTAGAGTTAGACAAGGTAATCATGACCTCTGCAGCCACCCGACGGATTTTGCCCGTCAGATTGTCTGAGAACCCTCTTCTGATCAGAGCTCCTCCTTCCCGCAGTTCCCTGGTTGGTCCATGAGCCCGGACGGCACCCTTGTCATTGCCACGAGCAACGACGATGCCCTTGGTGTGTACGCTTGCATCCCGTACAACAGCTACGGTACTGCTGGCTCTTCGGCCCCCACTCAAGTCCTCTTGAAGGTGAGTGGTGGAGAAAGCAACATGAGTGAGCATGTGCGTAAGGTAAACCTGAACCTTCCGTTTTAAGAGGCAAAGGAGAGAGACTTCTTTCTCTTTCGGGGTATTCATTTACTTTCTGCTACTGTTCCATGGCAGCCTGTTGTTCGGCTCTCTGGTTCAGCCAGGGCACCTCGCTTTAGATCTGAGAATTCTTAGGAAAACACACAACCACCTGTGCCGAAGATGAGACACGGTCGCCTGCATGTCATGATGAAATATGAGTGCGGGATAGGTGCACACGGAGACAAGCTTGCAGTCCCACGCTCTGTGGCTGAACTGGTTCTCTTGATAGACCAGGGACCTGATTGATGGCCCTCCGTAGTTGCCTGGACAAGCGACGCATCGCCTGATCTCAGAACAAGAGACAACGCCTCTTCCTGTGGAGTCAATACATTTTCTCTCTCCCACTGTTGTGGAGTTTGTTGATAGGCTTCCAGGCTCTCATGCCCCCATCCTGGGAGCGAAGCTGCCTTGCTGAGCCCAACAGTTTCATTCCCACAGCAGAAGCAGCTCTTATCTACGAAATGACAGGGGAAGCCACTTCAAGGCAGTTTTCTCTGGTGTTCTTCCTAATAAGCTGAAGGCTTTACAGCCTTGCATCTGTGGTGTCCTGCACAAAGTCACTGGGCTCTCCGTTACTGCCACCTGCCATGAGCTCTTGAGGTGAGGTGGGCCAGTAATGCTGCAAGGCCCTCAAGACTCCTCCCCTTGCCTCTCTGTCTCCCCACTGGCCCATTTCAGATGCTGGCGAAGACCCCTCACACGGCTCGTATCGCGTTTCTGTCCTAGGACCCACCTGTGTTCACCCTGCGACCGAAGGAGGAGTACTTCCAAGAGGTGGGGCGAGAGCTGCTCATTCCGTGCGCTGCCCGAGGTGACCCCACGCCTGTCCTCTCATGGACCAAGGTAAGGCAAAGGCACTGCTGAAGATCAATCGCATCCTGATCCCACCTTCCAGAAACATTGCTAGCCTTGGGAAGGAAGGGGTGTTTTTCTGCCGTGGCCACGTCTGGTACTTCCTTGCAGCTTCAAAATATCATGCAGTCTTCCTGATTTCAGCAGCTGGCAGCTCTGATCTAGTTTCTGGGGGGCTGGTGCTCTGGGGACTCTCACACCGCTCACTCTTCTCTGCCCCCACAGCTGGGCAGCAAGACCCTGGCAAATGCCCAGGCAGACAGCAACGGCAGCCTGGTCTTGCGCCCGCTGACCAAGGAGCAGCACGGCTTGTGGGAATGCGTCGCCAACAACGGCGTGGCCCAGGTCAGCGCCGTGACCACCGTCTACGTGCTGGGTGAGTGTTCCATGGGAAGGGCCATCACGGAACAGGCGGAAGGGGGGAACGAGACGTGCGCCCTCTTGGGGGCCTCTGCAAAGCCGGAAAAGCATGTCGCTAGTAGCGGGTGGCTTGTCGTTCAGGCGGGCCCTCGGTGGATGGAGCAGCGTCTCCAGTGGCTGTTCTCCAGGGCAGGAAGACAGAGCCTCCACGAAGCACGTTTCAGCTCTTGGCGGGCAGCGAGCGCCGGTTCCCGGCTTGAGGCAAGCCGCAGGAGGGCCGGCAGTCTCACCACCTCACTGTCCGGCCCAGGTCACTGCCCTGCTTGAGCCACTCCCCTCTTCTCTCCTTCCCCCCGGTAGGCACCAGCCCCCACACCGTGGCCAACGTCTCTGTGCTGCCCCTGCAGCAGGCAGTCAACATCACCTGGGAGCCAGGCTTTGACGGCGGCTATTTCCAGCGGTTCAGCATCTGGTACACGCCGCTGTGAGTCCTTCCTTGTTTGCTGGGATGCTTCTCTTTAAACGGCGGGACTTTTTCTGCCTGAATTCAGTTTCTCAGACGCTCTCGAGGCTGCCCTGCAGTGGTGGCTGTGCCCAGAAGCAAAGGCGGGGGCGCAAGTACCCAAAATAGCAGTTACTGCAGTTTTAAGCTCCCTCCTCCTCTCACTACGACACAGAAGGAGTTCCGCTTTTCAAATGGGGGGTGCACAAAGATCAGGGGGCAAAGGGGTGGGGCCAGGGAAGGGGGCGTGGTCATGGTCTCCCAAGCCGGGTTGGCTCCGCAGGCCTCGGTTTCCCCACCGCTGCTCTGCTCCTCATGTCTGTGCCTTCCGCAGGCTGAAGCGCTTCAACCGCCCTCACCACGACTGGGTGTCTCTGCCAGTGCCCGCCGGTGCCTCCCACATCCTGGTGGAGAACCTGCAGCCAGACACGGGTTACCAGTTCAGCGTTCTGGCCCAGAACAAGCTGGGCAGCGGTCCCTTCAGTGAGATTGTCACCACCGTGCCACTGGGTGAGAAGGGGCTCCTGCGGTGTGCTGGTTGTTGTGACGCGCCACTGTTTGTGTATTAGGAAATGATGTCCGAAATCACGCGAGTGGGTTTTACCCTAAAACAGGGGTGACTGGCCTTTTCCAGCCTGAAGTCCCAATTCCATTTATTTATTATCATTTATTTATCAGTTATATGTACCCCACGGCTTTTCCTTTCAAGGAACTTATGTCATTCTCCTCCTCCTCTCAATCTTATCCTTACAACAACCCTGTGAGGTGATTGGGCAGAGAGTCTGGGACTGGCCCAAAGTCACCCAGTTGGCTCCATGACTGAGTGGGGACTTGAACCCAGGTCCCCCGAGTCCCAGTGCTGTAACCATTACACCGCACCGCTTCTCAGAGAGACTTTCAAGGGCCATTCCAAACACAGTCGTACTTATCCGCAAACAGGAGCATCATGTCTGCTTGCAAGTCAACTTCTGCGATGCACGGTTCAGAAGGACACAGCACTCCGTCACTCTAGAACTTCCTTCCCTGGCTCTGCCCCCTTAGCTGCACAGACAAAAACTCTTCCCTCTACCCAACAACTTCTTGGAAAGAAGGGTTTTCCTTCTAAGCACTGAGAAAGGGGCCCGCTAAGAACAGCAGAGCAATAGAACTTCCCTCTGCCAGTTGGGGCCTTTGCAGACTTTCCTGGTTTGATTTCTGAGGTGTCGTTTTGCATCCTCGTCACTTCCAATTTGGAAGGCAGGAAACCAAAGCAGAGACACGTATGTGCCTGACAGAGGGAGGCCTGAATGGTTTTCCACTTGATTCTGGTCTTCCGGCCTGAAATTCCCAATCACCGGCTTGCAAATGCTGAGTTGGGAACATTGGGAACTTGAAATGGGCTGCTGCCAAAAGATGGGTGTTCATTCATCCACCTGCCCTCTCTCCTTCTCAGGTTTCCCAACAAGCACCGTGCCATCAGATCCCCCGACTACCCAATTCCAGATCTTCCTTTCCCCACCTCAGTCCCTGACGGCCAACGAGACCACGCGAGGGGTTTTGCTGCTGTGGGAACCCCCGTACCAGTTCTCCGTGGCCCTGACCGGCTACGCCCTGGAGCTGCGGCAAGACCAGGGCGCCTGGGAGGTGCTGGAGAGAGCCATTCCCAGCTCGGAGACGCAGTTCCTGGTGCCTGGACTCATCAAGGTGGGTTTAGAAGGATCTGGTTCCAGAACTGACCCCCTCTGGAGCTGTGCACGTAGCGAGTGGCAAACAAGGGTACAGAAGGCCAAAAAGCAAGCCACTGTTCTGACAACTCACCTTCCGGGAACCTCGGTGTTTGGATTTTAAAACAAGCCAGCTATGGAGCAATACACAAATGTCCCGAAAATAACCAATGTCTTAATAGGAAACGTGCACAATCTTAGTGACACGCACGGCCGTCTCAAGGGTTTGAAAATCCAGGGTTTTAAATCACCCCGTGGCACCAACTGCTCACAGCGTCTTCTTCCCCCGACAGGACGCCTTCTACGAGTTCCGTCTGGTGGCCTTTGCTGGCAACTACATCAGCGACCCCAGCAATGCAGTCAATGTTTCCACAACAGGTAAGGCCTTGGGATCTGGGCTGGGGTTGTGCCAGGGACTGGCTTAATCCAAGGAGGCTGCTGGAGTCCTTGCAACTTACGCCGAGCCATTCCCGGGCTCAGTGTTGCTGCAGAATGACACCCCTTATTCTTTCTCCAGCACTAGAAAATGGGCTTTGGATTTTCTCGGGCTTTTGCACTCATTTTTGGGGCTACTGCGGATATCTAGGTGCACTGAATCCTTTTGTTTTAAATTGCTTTTGCAGTTGCACAGTTGCTGCTCTTTTCAGCTTTTAAAGCCATTTGTGATTCTTTTAAAATGGTGCGTTCTGTTTCGATTTTGTTTTCGTTTGAATTCTTGCCATATGGGAAACTTCTGCCCTAGGCCAGTCTACAAATTGGATTAAGAAATACATACGAAGAATAACAACTGACAATATCAAGGGCTACTGCAAAAAGGCATCAATGAAAAGCAGGAATGCAAAAGGAAAGGGATGTGCATGTTTTTTCCAGTGATCTGTTTTGAGCACTTTTTGTTGGATTGATGTTGGAACGGCTGAGAAATAGCGGGCTCTGCAAGAGGTCCGCTCTCGGAAGGTCCCTTCACTTGATTTGGGGGACTGCGCACACACAAATGTGTTTATGCTCCGCAACTCATCCCCATGTAGCAGGATCTCCTGACACCCTTACCAGGGAGTAAGTCCCGCTGCACTCCAGAGGGCTTGCTTCCAAGTAGACTTTAAAAGGGGAAGACACTTTTTCACAGGGGCGTACTGGTCTTGACAGGGAACCTCCATGCCCAGTGGCAGTCTGCTCCCGATTGCAAAGTCCAGGGGAAGACTGTGTTGCCTGCCTGCCCTTGTGTTTTTGGCGGCCCCCTGGGAGCATCTCCCTGGCCATGGTGGTGCGAGAGGCGTGACGCAGCAGGGCCTCCTTTCTTGTCTTCGCACCCATTATAAATGGCTGCGATGTAGTGCCTTCCAACTCCTCCTCCTCTCCCTCCCAGGCATGGAGGTGTATCCGTCCCGTACCCAGCTCCCGGAGCTCTTGCCCCAGCCCGTGCTGGCCGGCGTGATCGGAGGCGTCTGTTTCCTCAGCACAGCTGTCATCTTCAGCACCGTGGCGGCCTGCATCATGAACCGCAGGCGAGCTGCCCGTCTCCGGAAACGCAGGCAAGGTGAGGAGGGGACGGTGACGGTCACTCTGGCGCAAAGGGCACAGACGGAGGGGTGTCCATGAGGCAGCGCTTTCCGAGCACGGCTGGGGAAGGCGGGTGGGTGGAAGGCATGATCCAAGAGGGTCACACGTGGAAGGGAGTCTGGAGGCTCCTTGCACCCTTTCTTGGTCCTGCCCCTCAAAAACAAGCCTGCGGGAGAAAGGGACACTGTTCAATTGCAGAGCATATGTCCATGTTCCAGGAGGAAACTGGGCACTTTCTGCTCCCGGCTTTACTTTTCCTCTGGAGGGAGGTGCTCCAGGGACAGAAGGACCAGAGCATTTGGCAGCAGCTGCAAAATCTGCTTCCTGGGGCAGAGTCCGCGCTTTCATCCATGGAGCCCTGCCCATGTTTTGTTCCCGGCTTCGGCCGTCCTGCTCACGGGTGAAATGGCTCCTTCTCATTAATGGCCCCGCAGTCCTGGGCCCTCTTTCCAGTTATTACTTGAACATGACCCCTTCGATACTGGACTTCAACACTGATCGTTTTGGAGCTGCTGCTCCTTAACAGCCCGAGAGAGAGGAGTGTGAAAGAGCTTTCTCTTGAAAGAATTGGTTGACGCTTAAAGGAAGTACGTAGAGGCAAGGAAACAGATGGGACGAGATCCCAGACTGAATCAGCTCTAGCTGTGCTCCAGCTCCTGTAGGCTCACCCAGCCAGTTTGCTTCTTCCCGTTCTCATTTAGTTTCCCTTTCTAGCTTCAAGGGTCTTATTTGTCCACTTGCTCACTGAAATGTATTTACGCCGTCCGTTTCTCCACATATGGGGCCATCTGAGCAGCTGGCAGTCTTACGGTAAACATGATAAAGAGAAAAACTGCAGATTGCAAAGCATGGCAACCAATAATTCTAGAAGGGACTGAATTCCGTGCACGATGCGACTGACGACAGATCACGCATGGGTCTGCCCTCTGCTGTGAACCTGGGCAGCGAAGCGGGAGGGGCTGGGGAGCCAGGCAGAGGGCGCGACTGGGGCACGTGTGTGCGTGTGCGTCTGTCTGTGGGCCGCGGCGTGGCAGCCGCCCGTCCCCTTCCATCACTGCTTGCCTTTTAAGTTGCTCTCCATGTGATTTCCCCTTTGTGTTCTCATGACCTTCCAGATCCACCAATCGTCTTCTCCCCCAACAAGAAGCTTCTGCCTTCACAGTAAGTCGCACCATCGCACGATGCCACTTCCTCCTCCCGCTCATGCCAGGTCTGCCCCTCCCTCCTGTGGCTTTCTCCCCCCACCACCCCCATTTGTGCGGGCTGCGGCGTGGGAGTCGGGGCAGGGAAGGGGACGCATCGAACGCGGCTGGGGTGGGGGCACTTCGCCACCGCGCTGCTGCTCGACGTGGCCGGTGCAAGACAGCCACACAGCGGGCGAGCGGAACTGGCAGGCGGAAGGACACTCGCTTGGATGCTCCGCAGCTGCTGGCTTTCCGAGGTTGCCCGTCAACCTCGAGCTTCGCAGCCATTGAGGGCCTTTTCCGCCGTGTGCTTATCGGATGCCCTGCTGCCACATCGCCACATTCCGCGGAAACAAACGCCTTTGCTTCTGAGAGGCATGGCGACGCAATCCCTCTCCTGCGTTCTGAATCTCCTTTCGTGCTGTTTGACCGGATGACCTCAGTTCTTGCGTAACGAGTTTGCAGGAAGGACTTTATCTCTTACCACTTGCTCATCCCCATGCGTCATTTTATCGCCATGCGTCATTTTATGCAATTATGAGATAGATGGACCCCACCAAGGAAGCCACAGGCTTGAATTGGCAAGAGCAGAGCGGTGCCCTCACGGATCGGCCGTTGTGGAGGGCTTCCGTTTCTAGGGTCCCCAAAAGTTGGAGATGACTTGATGGCACATAACAATATATCTGGGGCCTCCAACATGGTGCCCAGTGGGCTTCTTTCCCCTTCCTTGTTTTTCATCCCATTTCTTAATTTTTATTTTATTTTCAGCAGGGATGCTGGCACGTCATCATCATGAGGTTCAAAAAATGAGGGGGGAAGATTGCCCCAATTTTGCCTTAGGTTCTTGGTCAAGTTTCTTTTCCTTTAGCCTTGCCACATTGCCTTCTGGGAAATCGGTGCTTAGTGACCTGCCAGGGTGACCATTTTATGACTGCTTGAGGGTGGGGGGCTCTTGCTGCCCCCTGGATGTGGTGTGTTTGAAAAAAAAAATTCAAAACAGATACGCAGGAATCTGAAAACTGCATCGTATACCACTTTGCCTTACTACAGACATCTCCAGTAGTTGGGTCAAGGAAATCCCACAATGAGCTATTGCCAAAGGTTTCTTGGGGACCCTCTCAACATCAGTCCAATTCCCATCATCCCCAATTTGGGTTCATGGCAGACAGCTGCCTCTGGGTCAGGACTCTGGAAAGGTTTTGCAGTCTTTTCTTGCCTCTGGCTACCACTGCTTTAAGGCACACGTTCACTAAGCCAAGGCAAGCGAAAACACGTCCTTCCCATAGAAAGGTAGCTCTGGGCTCAGCTTCTCCCTTAGCATGTGGCTTTCTCTCTGAAAAGACGCTTCTGGGACCGGGCGAGTTTTAAAATGTGGAAGTTTCCCCTCTTCTGCCGGCCATTGAACGGTTGTGTCTGCGTGGGGTTGTTTTAATGCAAGGTTTTTTTTCGGCAGCTTAGCTCTTACTTGTAGCACTCTGCAGAACCGGGCCTCTGGAGGCTGGGGGGCCGTGCTTTGGGGCAGGGGGTCGGGCTGGGTGGCCTTCAGAGGAGGGCTCCTTTCAGCCGATTTGGAGAGGTACACATGTGGGCTCTTTCCTTCCATCGCAGAAATTCTACAGGCTCTGCTAGCCCAGACAGTGTTGTGAAGCCGGCGTTCCAGACCTCGCCATGCCAGAGCCTGCGCCGGACCCTGCTCTGGGGGGAGAAGGCCAGCGCCTCCCGGCTGAGCTTCACTGTTGCCGGTGGCCGTGCCGGGACGGGCTCCAAGTACATGCTCTACGAGAGCCACGCCGGGGAGCCGCTGCCGCTGGAGCACATCCGCCGCGGGCCCGATGGCCGCTTTGTGGTGCAGCGCGAGGAGCGGCCCCGGGAGCGCCTGGCAGCCCTGGCGGAGCGACTCTCCCTGTCGCTCGCCTCTTCGGAGAGCAGCGTGTGCCGGCCGGAGCCTTACCTGCAGGTCGGCTCTCCAGCTGGGCCCGAGGAGCCCGTCTGGCAGAGGAGCATCCCCCTGAGGCCGAGGCACTCTGGCCAGGCCCGCCGCGAAGCCAAGGCCTCCGGCTACTGCCAGGGCCGCTACTTTGACTACAGCAGCAGCAGCCCAACGGAGGAAGCCATGCCCCTGTGCATTGCCAACATCAGCCCGGTCGCCACCGTGCCCTATGGTGCCACCACCGAACAGGCCCAGACTTCCCAGGGCTCGGAGGGGCATCTGCGGAGGGTGGCTGCCGCTGCCTCTTCCTCGCCAGTAAGCTGGCTGGGGGGCCCGTCCTTGCCGGCATCCGGCGGACCTCCGGACGGCCACATCAGCACCAGCGCCTCAGTCCAGAGCGGGATCCTGCAGTATCTGAGCCTGCCCTTCTTCAAGGAGATGAATGTGGATGGCGACTGGCCCCCAGAGGAGGACGAGGGAGGCGGGAAGCCACCCTCCAAGCCGGCCCTCCCGGAGGCTCCCGGCAGCCCTGAACTCACCCTACGGGGAGACGAGGACAAGACCTTGGCCTGCCCGGCCTACATGGATGTGGAAGCGACTCCGGACATGGCCCAGGAAAAGGCCTTGACCAAAGCTCTGCTCAGGCCCCCCGACGCCAACACCGGCCCAGTCAAGGCCGCCCTGCCCGGCTCCTCGCTCTGCCCCAGTCGCCTCGGCTCCAGTGCGGACGCCCCACAGCCCATGGAGCATGACCCCTGGCTGCGGACGCTCTCACCTGCCCAGCCCCTTGTGGCCAGTGGCCAGGCGGAACCAGGATGCACTGCTGTCCCCCCGGAACGCGACTGGCTCCGTGTGGCAGAGCCGCCCCCTGAGAGGCACAAGCTGCCCCCGGCCCTTCTCGCACAAGGCCTCCCTGCCGAGAAGCTGCTGCGGGGCAGCCTGACCAGCCAAAGCAGTGGCCGGGGCAGCGTGTCCTTCCTACGGCCCCCCTCACTGGCTCCGTCCTTGGCGGGCAGCTGCCTCAGTTCCCCCTTTGGAGAAGTGACCGGCTGGCAAGGCAGCTGCGCAGGAGACGAGGGCAAGCCGAAACGGGAGCCTTCGCTTGTCCCCATCAGTAAAAGGTAAGGCGCCCGGCCCAGGCAGTGGCAGGTGGGAAACCAGGCCCAGGTGCAACAGAAGGGAGTTTGGACGGAATGCCCCATCTAGCAGACCCACAGAGAACCGGGCTTTCATACAGGAGCCTTTTTGGCCCAAGAGTTGGTAGGGGCTGCAGGCGGGAGGCTAGCCATGGGTGGTGCCACAGTTCAAAGCGCGCCAGGCTGACCGGTGCCGGCATGAGCATCCAACATGAGTCCCTGAATCCCACGTGCGCATTTACAGGCACATGCCCAAAATTTGTCTTGTTTAAGTCATGATACATCAGCTGCTTTGGGTGCCTTTTGGGAGACTAAAAAAGCTATGGATAAAAGGAATGTGCATGCACACCCCCCTTCACACAGACACACACACCAGACACACACATACACGCAGATGGATGTGCAAAATAGGCCTGGCTCACCCCTCACTGTTCCCCTTTCCAAACCAAGCCTGTCTCCCTGCCTCATAGAAACACAGAAACAGTGCAACTCAGAAGGCGCCTCCCGGGCCATCTAGTCTGACCCCCGGCTCCAGCCGGCTCTGCTCATGACATGCCCGCCATGTGCATGTCCAGCCTATCCTTGAACACCCTCACCGATGGGGCCTCAACTACCTCCATCTGGAGGCCTGCAGGGGATTGAGAAGGAAACCAAGCCAAGGGTTCCCAATCCATGATTTCTCAGTTTCCCAGAGAAACCGTGGCTTGCTTAGGAGTTTCCTTGCTTCACTGTGGCTTGCACAAAGGGCAGGGCGATGGAGCTCTGCGTTCAGGGGGAAAGGTTCGTTCTGCTCTTCAAACTGGCCCACCGGTTCAAGCGTTGAACAGAATCTGCAGAGCTCTAAAAGTCATCCTCCCCTCTGTCCCAGTCATGCACTGAGCGGGACTCCCATGTCTTTGTAGGCTTCTCCCAAGTTTCCTAGAAGGTCGTCTCCGGTGCGCTAGCATGCCTTTTTGCCGTTGGAGCGACAGGCCACTCCTGCCAAGAGACCTCTTGGGGTCTCGATTTTGCAATCCCAAGTCAACCTTGAAAAAATCTACGCAGAAGCATGACCAGACCTGAGCAAAACCCAGGCAGGAAGTGGGATTTCACTGCAGCAGGGCCAGTTTTCAGCCGCTCCGCAGCAGCCAAGCAGAAAAGGAGGAGCTGGCTCTGCCGAGCCGAACATGCATCTGCCCACAAGGTGGGGCGTTCCATGCAAACCATCTTCTGCCTTGCAGGATGGGCTGTCGCTTCCAGCCGAGGCTTCAGCGTCTTTTCTCGCAAGGTCCAAAGTCGCCACCAGGTGGTGGTGTTTATCATTTTAATTTTCAGGCACTGCATGAACTTCGGCCCAAGAGTTTGCAGATGGAGGAGGGCGTGGAAACGGCCTGTGCGCCCTTGCAGGATAGAATGGCGGGGGCCGTCACTTAGCCGCTGAGCCCCTCCTGTGTAGGCAGAAGGTTCTGGGTTCAATGCCGGACAGCTCCAAGCAAAGCAGGGGTGTCAAACATCAGTTTACAGGCCGAAACCAGTCTTTTTCCACTGCAACTGATTGGTAGTCTCCCAGCTTCCACCCAGTTCTAATAGATACAGATGCCTCTCTTTAATGTCATTTGGATCAAAGACATGGGGAATGTGCCCCCCCACCCAGTTTTCACCCCCTGGCTTCACCCCACTTGCTTGGCTCTAGGAGGAACACGTCTGTGGATGAGAACTACGAATGGGACACGGAGTTTGCCCTGGAATCAGACCTGCTGGATGCTCTGCAGCTGTTTCGGAGCGGGAACCCCAAAAGACCAGTCTCTACCATCGCGGCACATGAGTTGGAGAAGCAGAGTGAGTGTGCGAGGGCTACAGGACAGGGGAGGATTTGGGGGGTTCTGATACTTCATGCGGCAGGGCTGCCTCTGTCTGAGAAGCCTGCTGGTTGACAGAACCAAGAGTTCATTCTGCCCAAGCACAGGGCATGAGCAGGATTTACCTTCACATCCTAAAAATCGTACCAGCATTTAAATTAAGTTCCTAGTCCTTTCAGACTGCACAAATAATGTATTCTAAACTGTTTAAAAAAAAAAACCCTATTCCAGCCAGTTTATATGATAGAATTAAGCAAATTCTTGCAAGGAAGTTGTTCTCACCTATTAGCTGGGACAGACCGCCCATGTTCAGAGGCACCCTGTCTCTGAATACACAGTCCTGACTGGCTGTTGCCTTCACACTGTGCTTCTTACCTTCCACAGAAGCATGTGGCTCGGCCACTCCTAGGAGCCCAAAGTATTCTGGTTCCCTCCACTCCATCTCTGCATGATAAAGTGCTCAGAGCCATCTCTGACACTGTGAAAAGTGCGATATAAAAGCTATCAATCAATCAATCTCTCCTGCCTGCCTTTCACCTGAAGGGGGCGGGTCCCTCTCATCTCCACTGGGTCTCATTGGAGCAGCTGCTCACACCCTGCATAAGTCCCCACCCTGAATTCAGGCCTTCCAATCAGATCAGGCCCACCTAGACCCGTGCTTTGGGATAGGTTTATGTTGCTTCGCATTCCCCTCTGCCACGTGCTTCAGGAAAAGCCAGGCCATCCTGTATCCCATGCCCCACCTGGAGACTGACCCAGCCCTTCGTGGATGCCCTGACGGCCACATCCTTCCCCCTCAACCAATTGTTCGGTGGTTTCTCCCCGCACCAGGTTGAAACGCCTCCCCCAAGGCCTCCTTACCGGCTGGGTGAGATCCAGGCTAGAGCAGGCAGTGTTTTGGGACCTTCCCTTTCTGCCTTCGGCCCTGCCCAGCACTGGAACGCAACCCCCCAGAGCCTGTCCGGGCTGGAATTCCGCCCAAGGGCTGACAGACGTTCCGCCTCCCTGCCTTAGCCATTTCCTCCCCACCTGCAGGTTCGAAGGCCTCCAGTGAGAGCAGCGGCTCGCCCTCGAATTCCCAGTCGGTGGGCGCCCTGGATGGGTCCAGCTCCCCGGTACCCTTGCCCAGCCCCGAGGAGCGCTGTGCGGCGCTGCGCGAAGAGTTCCTGGCTTACCGCCGGCGCCGAGAGGCCATCCAGCAGCGGCGGCGGAAGCTGGGCTCCGGCGAGAAGCAGAGGGACGAGCGCTTCGAGCAGGCCACCTTGCTGTGAGAGCGGCCCCCGCAGCCCAGCCTGGCCACGGTTTCCCCCCACCACAGGGAAATCCTGCCTTCACGCGTGCAAATGGGGGATCCGGGCCCCGCGGGGTGAGTGGCGCCCCCTTGCGTCCACCTGACAAACGGCATCTTGCCCCATGCAGCCGGCAGCTCCAAAGACGGCGGTGGGGGAAGCACTGGCAAAGCTTTCCAGGGGCACAGGGGGCAGAGTGAGGAGAAAACACGTTGGAACTACTGGTTTATTTCAAGCCTGATATTGGACTCAGGGTGGGTGGGGTGTTTGGGGTGCTGTTTTTGTAAAACGGGGCTTTGGGAGAAAAAAAGAAAGTACTCTGCGTTTGGTGTCTTGTGTATTGGAGGAACCGGCATGGGATGAAAGGAGAGAAACAGGGTCAGCTAGGGGTCACTTTTCCAACAGAAATGGTTGACTCTGCACAATCAGGGGCTCTGAGCCCTTTCCGGAAAGGGTAGAGCAGCTTTCCCTAATGAGACGCTCTCCAGGTGCGTTGGGTTACAACTCCCATCATCCCTATGCATCTGATGGGCACCCTGTTGGGGAAAGCTGCACTTAATTGGCTTCATTTCTGTCTCTCCATCCACTCTTTGATCCATTTGGTCTACTTCAGTCTATCCAATCAATCCAGCAGGGTTTTCATGCTCCTTTCAACCTCACGTTCAGTGCTGGGTCTGAGCCAGAGAAAAAACTCCTCTTGACCACTTCCGTCTCCTTTCGCCACACTCGTTCCTAGAGCGTCCCGTGTCCTAGTCATGGACTCCGCCCTAAGCTTGCCAGGTCTCACTGCAAGTGGCAGGTCCAGCTCTGGGTGAGGAACCTTAAGCGGCAAGTAAACCAATTGGAAGAGGCCCGGAGGGAAAAAACGGGGAGTGGGAAACAAGCCCTATGAGGGAAGGTTGGAAGAACTAGGTATTGCCACCTGGAGAAGAGACGGCTGGGGGACAAGAGGCAGGAAAACAGCCTTCAAAACTCCAAAAGGCTGTTGGGAAGAGGATAAAGATTTGCTCCCAGCTGCTGCTTTGGTAGGACTAGATCTTGGCTACGGGAGGGCAGCTTTTGGTTGGGCAGTAGGAGAAAAGGTTGGGAACAGTAGAGGGTTCAAATTTCCTTCCTGTAGGGTGGGCTCAGGCAGAAGATGGGCAGCCAGCTGGGGGAAGACTCTCGCTGGGGATTTCGGACCGCAATCAGTAGGTTGGCCCACAGGGTCAGCAATTCCCCCATCCAGTGGCCGATTTGATATTTTAAAAAAAACTTGT
The DNA here is from genome assembly GCF_004798865.1 of Varanus komodoensis. NCBI lineage: Eukaryota > Metazoa > Chordata > Lepidosauria > Squamata > Varanidae > Varanus > Varanus komodoensis. The sequence continues at coordinate 1,728,692 of NW_025336157.1, read as the reverse complement.
TTCATGGAGTGTCGAAACTGTTGGCATGCAGGAGCAATTCCATTTCAGAGAGGCTCCTGGGGCTCTGCTTTCCAAGACAAGGCCACAAATTGCACCAAGGTTTAGCTGAAATACTTTGCCGCCAAGAACGGAGTCTTGAGGGAGACACTTCAACCTTTCAGAACTGGGGAAGTGGACAAAAAAAATACACAAAGGCTGGGAAGGCAATGATTGGTGCTCGGGGAAAGAGGGCAGGGCCAGGGAAAGAGGTGTAGCCTGGAAAATCGGGGGCCGGCTTGGCCCCTGGCTCCGAGGTTGTGAACCCCTGCTTTGCAAGCCCGGACATTTGCACCGTGAAAGGTCCGTTGTGTTCTTCAGACCTTTGGAAATATATCAGTCGAGTCCTCATGCATTCCACGCCACCACTCAAGATGGAGTCGGGTGCTGAATTCGGCTCGCGGAGACCTTCAGCCTTCCTCTGCCTTTTTAAATCAAACCTCCAGCTCTTACAGTGCCAAAGCCCTGCTTGAAAGCATGTGGGCATTGCTAGCTTGTATCTCAAAAGCAAAAGGCCCGGAGGGTTGGAGGTGTACAGAAGGCTGGGCGGTTCATGTCCTGCCTTGCTCTTTGCTTCTCCATGTGAAAAAACTGTTCGAAATCAGAGAAATAACACGTCCTTGACTGGAGTTCGACAACGTAACTTTTCTGGATGCAAAGCTGTTTCCTTCTGTTTAGTTTTTGCTGCACACTGTTTATTTTTTAGGGTTTTGTTTATTATTTTCTGTTGAGCTGTGTGTATCTTTCTTTGTGTCAAGTGTTTGACTCAGGTTTCCACTCACATGACTCTTTACGTGCAATGTAAAACAGGCAGCAAAGAGGAGGAGGAGGGAAAAGGGACTGCGGCAAAACGACAAGCGTATAGGCCACAGCACAAGGCCTCACCTGTGGAAGCAATAATGAACGAGAGAAGTTAAGAGGGCAAAAGCAAATGGGAACCTAGATTTCCTAAATTCGCTACAGAGTGGGAAGTCACAGCTGCCGGCAAGGAGCACCCCACAGAAGTTCTCCGTGGCACAGATGCCACAGGGTTAGGTGGGGAAGCCCTACCCTGCACAGCCACGAGTCTGCCGTGAAGAATTTCCACAGCTGGGCAGCGTCCAACGGTCCACATCCTAGCAGGGGGCCCACAGCCAGCCAGTGCGACCTGCTTATTCATTGCCTGAGCAGGCCTAGAACCCCGATTTCCCGAGTCCCGGTCCAAACTTGGCTCTGGGGCGGCATGGAAGGAGCATCACAGACTTGGCTGGGCAATGGAGCGTATGATTATGCACCCCCCTGCCCAATGCGCCTCCAAGATAATGGGGGGCTCGTGCCACCGGCAATCCAATGGGAGATTCCGTTCTGAGTGTGAGAAAAATTCGTTTTATTATGTCACCAGGAATATGCATAGTTTCACGTTGACATCTCCAAGGGAATGCAGTGACGGGTGGAAATATCTCCAAATCGAGTCAGCAGTAGTAGGGTTTTTTTTCCTTTTCTTTTTTCTTTTTGTTTAAAAAAAAAAAAGACCTTGCTTGACACTCGAAAAGCACTTAGGGGCAGGACTGACCACAGACTGTTCCACCCAGCCCCATTCCCATTTGCTAGAGAGAGCTCTGGGCCCTCCCCAGAGGTAATCCTGTCTCCGGGCGCAGCGCTCAGCCTCTTTTTCCAAGCCAGCTTCCTTGCAGCAAATTCAGGGTTAAAGGGGAGGCGATGACCCTGTGCTGGGATGGGAAGAAGAAAAACTCTGCAAGTTTCCTCTTTTTCCAAATTTGGCCTTTCTCTAGCAAGTCACATGGTCCCAAGGGGATGAGGAGGGGTGAGGGGGAGAAGTCGCCTGCTGAAACAGGGAAGGGCAGAAGCTCTGTATTCATGAAGGATCAGGAAGAAAATGGCTTATTCTGGTGGACCGATGGCAGATTCTCTCAAGCCCTGCGTGACTCACGCCGGAGCACTGTGGGCCGAGGAAAAGACTTTGTGGATTCCTCCTTCCGTCCTGTCCTCAGTCTTTCCAGTTCTCTGGCACTGTGACTTCTGAAGTGTCTTGGAAGGCTGGGTTGGGGAAGCCTGGAAAAAGAGTTGGTTAGATCTGCATTCTTTAGTGTACGGAGACAGGAGAGTAATTCTGGGGTGTCTGGGCAAAGCGTAGGTTCGCCACCACAGGAGGTGGAGCAAATCGCACACCAAACTACTTGGAAACTGTTGGGGTGGGTGCCTCAGTGTGGGATCGCCTTCTAAAACATAAGCAGGGTGCCCGGTCTGGATTGCGACGGTGCCACAAAGGAGTTTAGATGCGCGCAGACAGAGTGTTGCGTTCTGGACTGAAATAATGCCAGGAAAGCTGTGTCCACTCAGAGTATAGGTGCCTCTGCAGTTTGTTCCCACAGGGGTCCAAGTGCCTCAAAGAGAAGCAGGACACAAGCACAAAAGCCCCGCAGCCCGAAAATCTTCTGTTTTGGCATAGACATCCCTGTAGGGTCAATAGCAGCTTTACCCTACCGATTCCCCCATCCCTGCAAATTCGCCCCCAGCACAGGAGCTGCTGTCCAAGGTTATTAAAACTGCTGAAGACTTTCGTCATGCCATCGCCCATGTTTTGCCTACCTCGGTCCTCGCGAGAAGAATTTATAAAATGAGAAAAGGGTGCCTGGAACTCAAGAGAGAGTGCGATTAGCTAGTGCGGGACTCGGGCGATGTGGGTTTGAATCCCCACTCAGCCATGGAGCCAACTGGGGGGCTTTGGGCCAGTCACCGACTCTCAGTCCAGCCTACTTCACAGGGTTGTTGTTGGGGGGATAAGATTGAGAGCAGCAGGAGGAGAACAATGTAAGAAAGAAAAAGGAGGGATACAAATCTAATAAGTAAAAATAATTTTCCATGAAATAAATAGCTGAATCTCTCTGCAACCCACATGGCAAATTAGGGGAGCCTTAGCTCTCCCAGACAGTGAATATGGCCCCCGTTGCCTCGCCCCCCCCCAAGGAATGTCCCAAGATGCCAGCAGGGGTGTTGATCCTTACCAAGGAGCCAGTCCTAGCCATTTCATCTCAACCAGAAGCAAACAGATCTTACTTGCTCTTTCAAGACCCATCAAGCAGGTTGGTGGGGAACTTCATTCCCCTCCAGCTACCCTGAGAGGGCAGCTAAGTCACAAGGATGTCTAAGCGCAGTGACAAACCGCAGTACCATCCCAGCTCCGACAGAAATGCAGGGGTTTCCCCCCACCCCGTGAGCCCCCGTTCCTCTACAGCACTGCTTCCAAATGATCTTTAACCAAGGAAAGGAGATCGCTCTGCGCATGCCGCGGGGCGGATTCAGGATGCAAGGCAAGGGTGTGACAGAGAGATCTCACCCTTTGAGGTTTGGGATGGGGCTTGCCCGAGAGCCACAGGTATGACAGGCACTCTGGGATGCCTCCACGCCTTCCCTCTGCCACAGACTCACTGGGATGCCTTGGGCACTTTCTCTTAGCCATGTGCACAAGTCCTCGGCCCCTGCAGCACCGTCCAGCATCAACCAGTCCTGCTTTCACATGCCCATGGGCATACTGGGGACAGAGTCTTGGGTTCAGTGGCCTGAATAACCCCTTGCAGGTCTATGATCCTGTGATCCTTCAGGCGCTGCCCGGAAAAACAAGCAGCAGAAAGCAGCACCTTCTAGAGAATTGAACCATCTGCAGAAGCAGGCCTTTGAAAGAGAGAGAGGAAAGGTTCTAACATTCTCGATCAGAAGCGCCTTCGACCCATAAACCGGGTGCTCTAAAGGCTTTCTCTGCCAGAATGTCATTCTCTAACTGTCGCAAAGGTGCGTGCCTATCCGGGCAGCCTTAGGGACTAGGAACCTGCGAAAATCTATCGCCACAAAAGCCTCTGGTTGAACTCCGGGGACCTCCCTTGCGTCAGATCACGCAGACACACTTCCTCGCAAGTAAGCGCCGTCCAGACGAGGGAGTGCTGAGACGGTGTGTCATTTGTTGCGCCCAGTGAACACGGCCGGGGCCGGCTTGGGAGGGACCGCGTAGTGGAGCGTGCGATCCTGGCAGCTCGAGCTGCTTTCGGGACGGGACGGATCCCTCCGGGTTTACTTAGAAGTCAGCCTCTCCTTTCCTTCCCCCCCGCAGAAAGGGAAAGGAAAGACCGCGGCCCCCCGGCGGGGCTACCACCCCCGGAAGCCCCTGCCAGGCTGCGAACGGGCATCCTGCGCCTTTAAGGCCTCCCCCTCGGTTTCCTCCTAATTTGCGTTCCCGTCTGGAGCGTCGCCCCCCCCCCCGGGGGCGGCACCGCCTCCCCGCCCTTCATCGGCGCTGACATCAGCCTTAAAAGCCCGGTCTTGGGCGTGGAGGGCGAAGGCGCGTCGCGGCTGGATCTCTTGGCGCCTCCTGCGAGCCCCGCAAGGTCCCGGTGCAGGTAGGTAGGTGGCGGGGCTCCGCCTGGAAGCCGCCCCCGAGCCCCTCCGGCCGTCCGCGCGGGGCGCCTGCCGGCGGCACGTGGGAACGCGCTCTGCATATGGCCCGGCGGGCCCTTTCCTCGGGAGCGTGCTGGAATCCTCGGGCGCCGCCGGGCAGGTTTCGGGGTGCGCGCCGAGGGGAGCAAGTGGCCTGCAGAAGCCGCGGCTGCCGGGGAGGAGGTCGGAGGGGGTCCTGTGAAGGGGCCCCGAAGAGTGTTCCGGGGGAAGATGGGCGGCTGCGTCCGCATGGGCCCCGCTTGGGGCGGGCGGGCGGGCGGGCTTGCCCCTTCGCCCGGCGCGCAGGGTCTGGGAGCGGGCCGGGCACGGGCGCGCCGGGGGGCACGGGCTGCGAGAGCCGCGGGGGCGCTCGCGGACCGGGCCGCGCACTCCTGACCCGCGCCGCCCCCCCCCCCCGCCCCGGTTTCTCAATCGCTCGGCTTGCTCATCGCGGCGGCTGGGTGGCGCCCGTCCCGGCTTCCCTGGACGGGTCTTGCACGGCCGCCGGCGCTTTGGGAGGGTGGGGAAGACGCGTGCCGCCCCCAGGCACGGCCGGCCGCTCCGCGAGGTTTTCCCGAGCGACCGCGAAGGAAAATGTCTCCTGGCCCCAGCTTCGCCCAACGTGGTGCTCCCCAGCAGTCCCCGTAATCCCCAACCAGCTGGCTGGGGGACTGTGGGAGCTGCAGTCAGGCACATCTCCGGGCGAGGCTGCCGCAGCCCCATCGCGCAGTCTTACTGTATGACCCAGGCCGAGTCCTGCTTGAAGGAGGCGCATGAAAATGAGTGGGTCGCATTTCACCCATGGTCTGAAGGGGGGTGGCCCCATCTGTGCGCCCCACCTGAAGAACTAAAGCCCGGTGGAACGCGGAGGCCCCTTTCGCAGGAGGGACGGGAAAAGAGAGACGTGCCCGCTGGCAGAGCGCAGCTTTCTAACGCACGTGGTGCCCCTTTGTAGAGATCTCGGTAGCTGGAAAGACCTCCCAGCCACCCTGCGTTTTGCACATGCTCTGCTCCTGTTAATATACATCTTTGGGGGTGCTACTGGGCACCCCTGAGGGGCCAGCATCTTGGCGTCTGCCCTGCTCCGCAGATGATGGGAACGTGGTTTAGGCGGCTGTAACGGCCTTTGTGAGTGATGAGAGATGACTGAGTAATTGTCTGTTATTTATGGGGTAAGAGCGGCGGGCGGGGGGAGTTGAATCACAGCGCCGAGCAGACCCACTCCTGGAAATCGGGCAGCTTGGAAAGTTTCCTGCTGACTTTCCCCGCCTGCCGCTCCAGCCGAGATGCGTCCTCAGCTGATCTCTGATGGAGGTCGGAATGCTGCAGGGATGACGACACTGGGCCGGGGGGCCGACACCGCGCTTTCCCCCTGCGAGGAGGGGCTGGGCCGTCTCCCCCGTCTGCTGACTGGCAAAAATCGGCTGGCAGCGGCTGTGAACACGCGTGGAACTCCCTGCCGCAAGAGGCCGCCCGCTGAGAAGGGCCTAATCCTTCCCTCGGTGCTGAAGGCAGGCTCTTGCTAAACTGGATTGGGGATTTGGAAAGGCCCAGTGCGCAAGGAGGGAAGAGCTAACCTTTCTTTTGCCGGTCACGTGCTCCACACAAGGTCTGCCCCCGCTACACATACACACGCACTGCAGTGTGGTGACTTCAGCACAGGAAAAACCCTCTTCCAGCCGGCAAAGCATTTCTGTCCTGCGTCTCTAAGCTTAATTGGCAAGCAGGTGGAGTCTGGGGACAGGCTCTGCAGTGGGGTGCAAGGTGAGGCCCTGGGTAAGAGTCTTGGGACTGTGCCCCCATCAGGAACAGTAGGATCTGGGGCACAGGTCCGTAGGATCGAAAAAGCCCCGATTTGCCCATGTGGCTTAACACATGCCCTAAGGCCTGTGTCTTTCTACCTCCCCTGGGCACCCCCACTTTTAAATATGGGTGCATGGACAGCCCAGGGAAGGGCATTTTACCGCAGGAAAAAACTCGGGCAGCAGGAGAAGAATTGCCTGTGATCCTAAAGCCAATTCATCCAGGGGATCCACCACCCTCAGGACCCCCGCACCTGTCTTTCAGCCAGTGCCACTGCACCGCAGGGTGGTGGGGCACATGGGCTCCCAAAGTCTGGGGGTTCCAGCTGCACTGGGCCACATCCAGGCTCCCCCGCTAGGCCGCTGGTCTCCCAGTGCTGCTGCCACTGGGGCAGGGTGATGCCCTAGGTAAACTGTCCTCCTTCCTGAGCCCACCCCTGGGGGACACTGGTCCGCCAGGTGGGCTTTGACTACAGTTCCCAGCATCCCTCACCAGCAGCTTTGCCGGCTGGGTCTCATGGGGGTTGCAGTCCAGCAGCATGGGGATAAGAGAGGGAGGAGGCCGCTGGGGGGGGGGGGGTTCAAAGGCATCTGGCAGGCTGCACTTGTGCCACCACTGGCGCCGCCTGCATCTCCACCGTTTCGTTTCCTGGCATGACCCTGGGTTCAAGTGTTGTTGGAAAGCTGACAGAAGTGGGCTTGGACAATTTCTAATTGCAAACACAACCCCATCTTAATTATTTTGGCTGCTAGTATTCAGTGGTTGCCTGGGCCATTAAGAGTTCCCTGCATCCCTGTCGTGCAGTTCTCAGATACGGAAAGTGAAACATGCAGTGTGGATGCCACAAGTATTTACAGGGGTACCGCCATGCCAGGCCTTGGGGGCCCAGGTTTGGGGCCCCATGCAGGAGACTGAGCTAAAGAGCCCCGGAACATTGGCTCGCCCCACAGTGCAGTAAGCATCCATGTTGCCGTCGAAAGAACACTTCTCCTGTAAGCATTCAGTTCAGAGCCTGAAATTGCCTAATGTGATCACTGGTCCTATGCCATAGATACTCATCTGGGAGGCGCAGTTGGTTGCTGACTGATCACAAACATGACTTTGGCTCTGTGATGCGTCTGCAGCTTCTAGCAAGCCTGCAAGGTAGGCTAGAGTTGCCTCGTGTGTTGCCAAAGGAACTAGAAACTTGTTGCTGCTTTCCAGGCCTCGATAACATTCCAGACAGGGGGAAGGAAACCTCAGGCTTGTGTGATCTGCTGTAACACACACACACACACACACACACACACACAACTGCAAAATACTGGTGAAAGCAGGTACACACTAAGAATCGGAAATGCCACTGAGCCTAGTTCAGCAACTGGGGCTCTGTCTAAGCTTCCAAAATACGCCGCTCCTTGAATACAATAAGCCACCCTCTTGTAAGACAGTTAAGGCACCTGACATTTCTGTTTCACCTGCTCCAAAATGCCTAGAGATCAACGCGTAGGTGCAAGCTACCAAGCTACCTTCTGTTCCCTCTCATTCTCTGCACCAGTTTTCTATCTGCCCTTGCTGTGCACACAGCCCAAACAGAGAACTAATTCATGCATGCAAACTTCGGGCTACCCCCGTATTTCACCACCAAGTGACTGCCCTTTGGGATGCAAAGTATCCTTGCTGGTGGTTTCGCAGGTCTTGCGCACGGGTCGCACCCCTGCATCTGCAGTTCAGAATAAGGAACTGAGTACAGATGCTCCTAGACCTGAAAGTACCCCATTAATAAGGGCAGGCCCGATTCATTCCAAGACGAGAAACTGCTCGTGTTCCTTCCTTTTTGGAGACTTACTGAACACACCATAAAATATTTCTGCTCTAGGCCCAGAGGGAAATACAAACAAGATACTGATAAAATCCCGAATATAAAACACACCGAATGTGGCAATGCTGCCACGGGTACAGGATCAAGGTTGAAGGTGAAATTTGATTAGCAAACTAAAAATACCCAAGTCGATATTAAAAAAAAAAAGGCTAGAACAGCAATGTCTTAGCCTGGCACCCAAAGTGTTGGTGTGCGGCTGCCAGGTGAGCTGTTGAGCGCACGTACCAGAGGTGAGTCGCCCCCACCAAAGAGTCCCCTCTCTTCTGGTCACTTTCTAAACCTCTGAAAGGCCTTTGCAGGTCACCTTACAGTCTCCTCTCCTCTCCCACTTTGCTCTCCGTCTGGCCCAACTACCTCCACCCACATCCAAAGGACATCCTACTTGGGCTTGGATCAGTCCTGCAATGGACCACGAGACACAGAACCATCTGTGCTGAAAGGCACTCTGCTTTCGTGCAGAGGCACCCGTGGCCAAGCTGCATCCAAGCGCAAGCACTGGGAGAGCAGGTTCCTCTAAACCTGCTTAGGTGCAGAGATGAAGTCCATTTGTGTCTGCCAAGGGCCCTTTCGGTGCCCCTTGGCAGAGGTGGTTGGCACCAGAATGCAGTATTCTGGATTCTCATAATGTAGTGCCAGGTCATGGGGCATTTGCGGAAGTTTAACGGAGCCAGTGTGGTGTAGTGGTTAGAGTACTGGGCTGGTGCTGGGTTTGAGTCCCCGCTCAGCCATGATGCTCGCTGGATGACTTGCTGGCCAGTCATTAAGTTTTATGAGGAAGCTGTTGGCTTCCTTGCAAGAGAAGGAAAAGGTGGGAGAGAAATGTAAGAGATAGTGCCTGGTAATAGCAATAGATAATATAGCCTTGTAATGAACGCATGGCTCTGTACCGGCCAAGGATTCTCAGGACAGCTGCAGGGCATGAGAACTAGGGCCCTGGTGTCTCTTTCTTTTTTATCTGCCCAATAGCTGAGGTGCTTTCTGTGCTGGCGCCAGGTCTAACGGTGCTTAAATACTGTTGAATCCTGCCGCCGCCGCCGCTGCATATGTGGCTTTCGCAAAGAGATGTGCACCATGCACGGGGGGAGCTACTTTCTCTGCAAGCCTTCACAGCGTGCCACTTGATCTGTGCTGGTGATGCTATTGCTGAGCTTGGCGATTCAACGGGGGGGGGTGCCTTTCACTTTTCTGCACCGCTGGGGTTAGCAACCCCACAAAGGCTTGGCGGGAGGAGAAACCAGCAGCCAACAGTTGAGACCAGTATGAAACAGGCCGTTCATCTTTTCCGCTCCGAGCCACAATCCGAAAGCGCTTGTCCCCCGAGAGGCTTGCCTTCTACGGGCCGCAAACGCCTCCCTGCCACGCTGCTTTGAAGTGTTTCCTCTTGGTGTGAGCAGAGAAGGTTGAAGGGGAGCCTCTGTCCTGATTTGTTTTGGGACAATGAGGGGATTTCCGTTTCCTGAAATCATGTCCGTTTCTGGAAAGGGAGAAGGCAATTCCGACAGTGGATGTTCTAATGCTGGTGTTATAAAATAACCGTGGCTTAAAGAAGTGGCGTCCCATGCTGATCCAACAGTGGGGCTTTGTCGATGGGAGCACGAGGGTCCCTGCCTCCAAGGAGCCTACAGTCTGTGAAGGCTGAAAGCACAACCCTCTAAGTTCTCCTGGTTGGCTGGAAGACAGAAGCTGAATGGAGGGTCTGTCCTTTTCTGTCCTCTTTAAAGTACAAGTATTCTTCCTGCCAAGGTGTGGCTTTTACCCAGATGCTGATTTCTGTTCTTTGCAACTTTAACCAACTGCCTGGGGAGGGAAGGGTGTGTGCATGCACACCCTTGACTCAGAAGTTTGATCTTTCCTTCCTGTTCTCAGCAGCGTTTCCTTATGGGGGTTTCGGAGGATAACAAAAGTGCTGCAGGCAAGTGCAATGCCTTGAGTGGAGCAGTTGGCTACTTCAGCTGAATCCCATGCTCCTAGGCTCAAGTGCTCTGAGCACGTGTGGAGTGATTTCTCTACATAGACAAAGTAATAAAAAAAAAAAAAAAAAGTTAGGCAGTGCCCTGAACATGTGGAGGAATGCTTGCTAGTCCAAAAGTCCTGCTCTCACACTTGCACAAACCATGCTCGGGACAATTTTGGGTCCTCTTTTTCTGCTCCTGTGTCTCTGCCTTGAGCTTCTGCAGTACTGAAGGGCTGTGGAGGCCCCCCCCGGGGGGGGGGTCAACTGTATCTGTTGCACTGCCGCAACATGTCCTCTCGCAGGTGTGCAGTGCATCAGCATCCGTGTGTCTGCAGCCCACAAGTGTGTGCGAATGAGACAGATTCACGGCACAATTTTAGGACTGCTGGTGAACGGGATGCAGTCCTGGCTGGTGGATGATCAAAGCGGAAGGCCTGCCCAGCCAGCTATGAACAGACCAGCAACTCAATCTAGTCGAATGGAACCTCCAGCTTCAGAAGCGGTCTACCTTGGGATGGCAGGCACCAGGGAGAAGCCACTAGGAAAAGCCAATACGTTTGTGACCTCCTCAAGATGCTCCTCGAGGCTCCCGAGGGGGGAAATGAGCCGCTGCACTCCATGGGCCTCTGACCTTGCTGGAACTGCAAAGAAGAGGTTGCGTTGCTACAACAGTGCATTGTGTTTTTTAAGAAACCAGGAAGCTTCCCCCTCCACCTCGGCCCCCCCACGGATGCTGTGGCTTCTGATTCTGGCAGCTGGCCACATCTCTTCCTCCTCCAGCAGCCCTCCTCTTTCGCAAATAAGGTGGCTACCGCGGGTACGGAGAACTGTGCTGGAAGCCCGGCGGGAGGTGGGGTGGAGCCAGGCGCATGTGCAGAGCCACTGTGTTCTCTCCCGTAGCACCTGGAAGGGGGCAGGGGAGAGGTGCGACTTGCATCCAGGCCAAGAGATCCCTGTGCCACTCCGGCTGCTGGAACACGGTGACAAAGTCCCCCTCCGTTGAACTCCGCCTATGGAGAAAGAAAATGGCCTTCTTTTTAATAAAATGCTGCAGATACGCTCTCATGAGGGTGCCGGGCCTGTCACACTTTTCTTGGACACACGAGCTGAGGATCCAACCTCATCCTGTGACTGTTTTTCTTCCTTCCATCAAAAGATTTCCCTTTTCCAGCTGAGCCTATCCTGGAGTGTGGCTCTTCGGAGCAATTGGCTGAAGGGAGAAGACTACCTCAGCTCCTTTTTAAAAGCATTTTAATCACACCCTTGAGTCAAAATGGCTTATAGGCAAAAGGGCAGGACAGGAGAAGGAAAGGGGGGGGGGAGTCCCAGTTCTGAGAATGACCAGCTGAGGTGGAAATGCTTCAATAGCCCGAAGGAATGGCTGCAGCTTGGCAGCCAGGCACAGAGAAGACGAGTCAAAGGCAGCTGGCGTCTCAGTAAAGCCGATGTTTCTCCTTTCTCTCTGCTCTGCCGGCTCCACCCCAAGGAAATTCTGCCCCACCTCAAAGAACAGCTTTCCCAAAGTTGGCCTGAACTAGCCAACCGTAAGCAGTGTCTGATTGCAGCTTGGCAAGTTGAGGCTCCTCTTGTAACACAAAGTATTCTGCTGAATCCTGAATGGGCGGCTTAGACCCATTCCCTTGACAAAATGGCCGCTCCTGGCAAAGATGGACACCCACAAGTCTGCCCTGCGGAGGTGGACGGACACAGTCCTCTGCGTTTTTGGCCTCTCCTTGTGGGGGTGTGGTTATAGGGTGGTCATGATGAACCTTGGCAGTTCAGAAATTATGCCTTGCATCCTTTCCTTTCTGCTCTGGGAAAATGGAAATCGCCTGCCAAAACTGACTAGCATCAGACTGAGAACAAGCATGGGAATAGTTCTTTGCAGCATGTGTCCTTGGCTTCAGCTGTTTGTTGTAAGAGGAGATATGGGGGCTGTTAGATGTTTTTCTGGGCAGGGGCTTCTCAGTTCTTGGAGGAGGACGTGGGGCAGAGAACCAAGCAGCCAGTGCTAGTAAGCATGATGGTGGAATGGACCTGTCCTATGCAAAGGTGGTGTAACTCTGGCAACAACGGCCCGGCAGGTGAGCGAGCTGGCGAGGGCTTGGCAAGCCATCTTTGGGGAATTCTGCTGGGAAGAGGCAGTGCGTACAGAATGCTGGAGAGGAGACGCCATCTGCAAGCTAAAATCAGACTATCGGGCCGGGAGCTTTTGCTAGCCTGGAGCCAGCTAGTCCGGCCAGAAGCAGTGCCTGCCTGCCTGCCTCTCCCTGTGGTCTCTGGTGCCAGTTTTCAAAGTGGCTTTGAGCCTCCTCTGGAACCGGGCCTGGACCTGGCTCCATTTTCCTGCTGAAGCATCTTTTTTCCCCTAAAGGGTCCCACCACGGTGGTGCAGAGAACAGCGGCCGGGTGGCTTTTCACAGGGTGTTCTGATTAAAACTGAATGGCGGGTCTCATAAAAGCATAACAGCCCCATAAAACTGTAGCAGCTGCAGCTTTTATGCTGAACCCATCTGCCCCAGAGGGCGTCTGTCTTCCCTCATCTCCTCTGGATTCTTCCTGGATTGACAGAGAACTTCCCAAACCGTCTATTTTGGAAGGGCAGAAGATGAACCTGGGCGTAGATCTAATGGCTCCCCTGTGCTCTTTATTTTTTCCAACATACACGCCCGGACTTCAGAAGCAGGAGGCGACGTTCCACACCGCGTGAGAATGACGGGGGCCTTGTGGAGAGAGAGCCATGCTTTGGGGGCACTGCTGCTCGCTTCTCAGTGACGTGGAGCAGCCCTCCCTGACCTTGCATCCTCCAGCTGTCTGGGCCCACAGCTCCTGAATCGGGATAATGGGAACTGTAGTCTTGAGATCACCTGGCTCCGGAAGGCTGATCTGCAGTGCAGAACACAGTGTCCCTTTAGTGAAAAAAAAAAAAAAATAGAAGTGCAGATTCCCTGAGGAACCAGGGATTCCCCCTCCAGGAAAATGCATGTGCATTTGGCCCTCCGGTCTGCTAGAACAGATGGGCAGGCGGGCATGTGATTCCCCTCAGCCCTGGCCAATAGTGAGGGATAAAAGGAGGGCCACCAGTTGCGCACTCCTGGTCTCAAGCCAGTGAGGTGGGACCCCCTGACACCAAGCATCTGCTCCGGCTTTAGAAAGTTGCAGTGACTATTTCTAGAGACCTAGCAACTCTGCTGTTTTGTAACCCCGAGCTAATAACCAGGATGCACTGGTTAAAAGATGTCACCTTTCTCCTCTTGCTATCTCTTTGGCTGGCAGACGCTTTCCAGAACGCTTCTGATCTCGCTTCTGATGCAGTTTGTGCTGTGGTGGCTCTGCTGGCTAGGAAGACTGGGTTTTGTAACTCTTCTAGGGGGCCTCCAGTTGGAGGAGGCTGTCCCTCTGGTCTTCCATGCTTGGCAGGATCAATGGACTTGTATCTTTCTCCCCACTGGACCCCCTGTTTGCCTGCATCTAGCTCGGATTCTGTCCCCAGGGGCAGGGGGCTTCCTGCTTCTTTCTCAAAATGTTCTGCACGCTGGCACGCTTCCAGCGGTCTTGATCGGGAGCAGTGCCTGCAGCAGGGCTGTGCTCAAAGCTTCTAGCAGCGCCTGGCATGGTGCAGCTGCATTTGAACATGTTTCAATTCTGCCAAGAAGAGCCCGAGTCATTCTGCTCTCTTCCTTCCTCCCGCAAAGCCCGTCTCTTCTAGGAACTGGCCCCTCGTGAACCGCCCCTGCTTCCTGACTGTGGGCTTGGCCCTCAGCCGGCTCTGCAAGGACAGCTTCTGCTCAGCATCAGGTTGGATTTCTCCTTTTTCTTCAGAGTCCAAAACCAACTTTAACCTCTACCAAACCGGGCATCAAAACTCTGCTGCACCAGAGATGCTGGGACTGTCTGCCTTCATCTTAAAACAGCTCTTAAAATCGGCCACTGGCCGGATTGTGCAGGCTGAAGAGACATTCCCTATGGACAAACAGACCGGGGTAGCCTTGAAAGTTGCCTTGCTGACCTTCTGGGCCCATTGCATGCACAGACGTAGGCCTAGCTTAATTATAGGCGTTTGTGAGTCTTCCGAATGCCCGATTAGGACCACGTCCTTGCAAACAAGCTTGCAAAAACATACTTCACAAAGCTTCACAAAACAGCACAGTGGGAACTGACTGCATTATATGAGAGGGAGAAGAAGACCTCTCGCTGTGCTTTCTGCAGCCCATGCACCATTTCATACAGTTTTTCCGTGTCTTTCCTCCACTCTGCCCCCTCACCTGCCTTTTCCTAAGCCAGAAAGGCCCAAGTGCTGTTGCCACTCTTGCGAAGGGGTTGCGGCAGCCCCTGGCTCATTTTTGTGGCCCTTTCCTGCATTGTCTTGCAGCGTCGTTCTTCTTGAGCTGCAACGAGCTGAGCTGTACAGCATCCTCCAAAATCGGTTGCCCCATTGATAAGAATGAAAGATCTCGGCACAGGCCGTGCGACTTTTCAATTCCTTTTGGCGTGATCCCCCCGTGCGCCTTTGGCCTCTCTTTGCAGGAGCCACAATCCGAGCTTTCGGTGTACCAGCAGATTTCACTGCCTCCTTGGCAGTTTTGCACTTCAGAAGTGCCTGACTACAACTCCCATAACCCTCTGCCAATGTGCCCGTCAGCTGGAGTGATGGCGGCTGCAATTCAACACCTCTGGAGGGGTGCCTAGGGTGCGGAAGGCAGGCCTGGCCGTGGGGGAGAGGGAGGCACTCGGCACATGCTTGGCTGCTTCCCAGACCTTTAAAGTTGCCCGCACGAAGCACGGGTCGTGTTTTGGGCTCAGGAAGGCTGTTCTGCGCCCCTTCCTCAGGCAGCCTCTGTGACTTGGGCCTCCTGCGAAGCAGCTGCTGTCTGTCCTCGCTCTCTGCCACCTCCCCCGGTTTCCCAGACGGTGGTAGGGGGAGTCTGGAGGGAAACAAAGGCCTGCAGTGTTGTCTGGAGAGCATCGGACAATGGGCCCCGGTGGGTGGCTGTAACGCCCTTTTGTGAACCGCTGGGGAGAAGAGGCAGGGAGGGCTGTGAGAATCTGCCGGAGCGTAAAGCACTTGGCATCACCCCTGCATGTTTCTTGACGAGGAAAAAAGCCATTCCTGCTTGAGGGGGGACCCTCCCTTGCATTACAAAGTGGCTCATGTGGGTCTTGATGCATCTGGAAGAGAGCTTTTTTCCTGAATTAAACTGCAGGCTGACATTCTTAACATCCCGAAATAGGGATGAGTGATCGGTGACGATTCAGATGCTTTGTCCTACAACTCCCATCAGCTTGGGAAGCATTACAGCCTTCCCAGAAACTTATTTTAGATCCCTGTTTATAACCAAGCAAAGAGTCAGGCCAGGCTCTTCAGCCCATAGGGTTGTACAACGAACTGGGCACAGAAAGGAAGAGGTGGGTGGCGGAAGCGGCACAGGGAGTAGAGGGTTGGTTTACGAGCTGTTTTTGCTGCTCGCCTGCAGGCCAGCTCAAGGGCACCCCAGGCGAGCTGCTTTATGAGTCTGATGTCACCAATCTGACTTGCCGCTGCCTCGTTTCTTGGCAATAAATAAATCTGTCCTACAGCCCAGGCACAGAGAACTGGGATGTGCCAGGCCTCTGGGCAGTGATTTCCCCACCTGCTTGTAAACAGGCTCCTTTGGAAGGGAACAGGGCCCCAGGAAAAAAGAGCCTCCACCTCCATGCAAACCTTCCATATCCCCCACCCCCAGCAGCCCTTGAGCTGGTTGTTGCAACGGCTCATGAAGATACCATGTGGGGAGCAGGAATCGGCACCCCTCAGGAGAGCAGCCCATGGACTGGGCCGGAGCGAGGGGTGGGGGAACAAGCGAGTTGCAAAGGGGGCAGGTGAAGCGCTGGGGTGGACTGCAGGCCCACGGCGAGTGCCCAGCTGTGCCGACTTGTGGTGCGCGCCCTGGAAATCTGCTCTCTCAATGTACAATGTACTCAGTGGGCAGGGATCTTCCACACTCTCCTCCTGGCGCTCACAGTCTGGTGTGGCCCCTGATAGGAAATGCCCGGGTGCTTGATAAGCGGTCTCAACAGGAAGGGCTGGGCACAGCAGCGCCCGCTCTTTATCAGGGGCTGGGCTGTCCGGAGCGAGAGCCGAATGACCTGGCCTCTGTCCAGCTGGGCTACGCCACCCCTCTGGCAGTTCTTCTGTGGGGCAGGGATCCAATGCGACGCCCTCTCGAGGAGCAGCCCAGATCAGAGCGGGCCCCGACACTTGCTGCTTTGCGCCAAGCCAGGCCAGTGGGCTCCCCACCTTGCTCTGATTGTCGGGGTTGCGGGGGGAGATCTCTCTCTCTCTCTGCGGAGAGCCGTGCCAGCCGGCAAAGCCAGGAGTGAAGGATGCAGGGAGGGCAGCCCTCCAGATGTTCTGGTCTGCAGGCTGCGCACCCTGGTCCAGCTGCAAGCTTGTGGGGCAATTCCAAGGGGGCAGCCGGGGGCAGCTTGGCCGTCGATCACGTGCCTCCTCTGCACCGGAGGAGCTGCCTGGCATCTTGGTTCAAAGCAGATCGTGGGGGGCAGGGGGAGCCTGTTTGGAAACAACTTCTGGTCAGAAGATGATGGCTCTGGTCGATCCGGGAGGCAGGCTTTTATGTGCAGGGCGAGTGAGAGGCTGGAAGCGGAGAACAGTGCTGCTGCTGGAGAAAGAACTGCCCGAAACCCCAGCGGGCCGCAGCCACGCAGAGTCCGCTGCACGGTGGCGCTTCCTGAGGAGAGGAGCCGCGCTGCCTTGGATCTGGCCCCTCCAAGCAGCACCCTGCTTGCCAGTGGCCGGCAGATGCTTGGGGGGAATCCGCAAGTGGGACGTGGACGGGGCAGCGCGTTTCTGCTTGTGCTCGTTATGATTGCGACGACGACTACACTGTCGCGCTTCCATCAGGGAGGAGAAGGCCGTCAGCGGGGGCTTGTCCTGGTGGCCGCACGCGCCCGCCAGGGCCAGAGACAGCATGCTTGTGTGCAGCAATTGCTGGGGAGCATGGGTGGTAGAGAGCTGTGGACACCTGGCTGGCCACTCTGTGGACAGGATGCTGGACCAGGAGCACCCTGGTCTGATCCAGCACGGCTCTTCGGGCGTTATTAGGGCTCGGCTGTTGGGCAGCGCCTGCTCAGGGCTTCTGGAGTGCCACTAGCTTAACACCTGTCACCTCGCCCCTCCTTTCTTCCCTTAGCTCACTCTCCCAGTCTTCGGAGTTACACAACCCACATCCGTCGTCATGGCAAACCGAGGGCCTTCTTACGGACTCAGCCGGGAGGTTCAGCAGAAGATCGACAAGCAGTATGATCCCGAACTGGAGCAAATTCTGATCCAGTGGATCGGGGCCCAGTGTGGACCTGATGTTGGGCAGCCCCAGCCCGGCAAGGATAACTTCCAGAAGTGGTTAAAAGATGGCACGGTAAGGCTCACGGCGGGACATTCCACCCCTTTCCCTCGAGTCCAGACACTTGGGAAGTGGTTTCCCGAACCCGAGACCCAGAAGCAGTGCTCAGTTTTAATGTGCTTTCATGCATCTTTAGCGCCACAGTCCCTGGGAAAAGCCGCACGGCTTACAAATCAGTTCCGGCTGTTGACACCTCCTCTGGGAGCAGCTCTGTTGTAAAGCGGACAGGTCTTTACTGCTCATCGGAGACCCAGCCTGAGTAAAATGCCTTGTGTGGCAAAACGGCCAGGCTACACGGATCCCATCTTGCTGGGAGAATGGGGAGGGCTGCCGCTCAACGAACCGAGATGGAAGCTGGGAGGGGGCGGAGGATGAGCGCTTTGCTCCTGTGACCAAAACGACCCTGCGAGCCCTGGCCAGGCTACCCCCCTCAATACGGGATGCACCTCCATTCCCGGGAAGGAAGCTGCTTTGAGCGGTTGCTGGCCAGAGCAGCCAGGCCTTCCGACACCTTTAAACAGGGAGCCGCTTCACGCAGTACGAAAGCTCATGCTTAAGCTACGCCAGAGTCTATTCATTAGGAAGGTGCCTCGCCTGAAAGGCCAGTCCTCCTCGAGAGTGGCTTTGCGGAGGGGCCGCTTCAGGTGCAGTCCTATACATCTATCTGGGAGTAAGTCCCGCTGAATGACTTCCATGTAGACTCACATTTTCCAGCGGCGTGGCCATGATTCACCCTTCCAGCTGCCGCCTCTTCTCCAGTGGGGGGTTCTGGCAGCTTTTTGAAGTACAGGCCGATGACGGCATTCTGAGGGTTGGAGGTGGTTTTGAAAAGAGAGCGCGCAGCTTGAGGCGCATGCATTCCTCCTCCTCCTGGTTGAGCGGGGTTTGTTTGTTCTTTAAGCCGCTTAAAAAAAACAACCAAAAAAAAAAAACCCTGTTTGTCCAAACGGGACAATGGGTTACATGGTGCATGTATGGGAAAACGGTGGACGTTCTGGCCGGGGGGAAAATGCCAAAGGTCAGAGGAGTGCTGTGTTTGCTGAAAACCTCGGTAGGATGCCTGTCTCACAAGGAACGATTCGCTCACTTTATTTCTGTACCAGTCAATATCCAACGCCCAGCAGGCAGGTCGCAAGAATGCAGATCGCCACACAGGGCAAAATGAAGGCCTAACACAATATCCTTCATGTGCAACGATGCAGGAACGGGTAAAAATGATTATCATTTTTATCTGGCATACAAGGACCCGATAAAGCAACTGTGATTAAAAGCGCCATCAAACGCCACGAAATGCCTAGGAGTGCAAGGAAGGCTTGTCCTGGCACTGAAAAGGCAACGATGCCACCGCCAGGTGGACCTCCGATGACATCATGAATCGGGAAATGAAATGGCCATCCTGGCCGAGGGGAAAATACCAGAGGTCAAAGGAATAGTATAGTATTGTTTCCGGTGCTGTAGCAAGTGAAGCCTTCAGCAGAGGGTTTGATGTCTCTGGCTCTCCAGCTGAGCTCTGTCCTGCCCAGAGTTCCTTTTACGATGGGATGGATTAAGCTTGGGATTTATGTGGCTTTCTTCAAAAGGGGCTGGCTGCCAACCAAAACCCAAGCCAACAGCACCCCTCTGTAGCAGCCGTCCCTCTCTCAAAGCTGTCCTCGAACTGCACGCTGGGAAAGGACGCTTGAGAGCTTCTGGTCCCGTCTTCTGTGGCATACGTTTTTCCAAAGTACGCATTTTTCACACATGTATTTCAGTCATACACATGCTGCCAGACACATTTATTTTGGTCACTAAAGGATGTTGCAGGCTTGGAAATGTATGGCCTTTGGACCACAGTTTGCGGCTGAGCCTGTGTTCGGTCCGGAAGGCGCAAACTGGGTAAAACCAGAGAGAGAGATTTCTCAAGCACTTTTAGCATTCTGGGCTGCTGGAGGTGAAAGATGAGCTTTCTTCTTGCCATCGTAAGAATGTGTGTGTGGGGATTTTCTTTACGTAAAAGAGAGGTTCAGGTGACAATCTGGGCAAGGCAGGAAATGCAGAAGCAAGACTTCACCGCGATGGAATGCAGGACCACGGCAGGTAACCGTGCTTTTTCCTCATCCGGCTAGGTGCTCTGCAAGCTTATCAACAGCCTCTATCCGAAGGGGCAAGAGCCTGTGGCCAAGATCCAAGGTTCCACCATGGCCTTCAAGCAGATGGAGCAAATTTCCCAGTTCCTGCGTGCAGCCGAGAACTACGGCATTCTGGCCACAGACATATTCCAGACGGTGGATCTCTGGGAAGGTACGGCCCTGTTTGTGCATGGCAAAGCGGGGAAGCTAAGGGGAAAATGTGAAGAGCTGCAGGTCTGCACCTCCCAATCTGGTGTCTTAGGCTGAAATGCCCAGCATCCCCAACCAGGGTGGCCATGGATGATGGGAGGTGCAGTCCACCACACATGGATAGTGCTGGTCTCACTGGGAGTCAGTACGGATGTTTTGGACTCCAGCTTCTGTCAACCCTGGCCCTTGTTCAGTGTTGGTTGGGGTTTATGGGAGTTGTAGTCCAACCCCTCTGGAGGGTGCCAGCTTGGGGAAAGCTCGGGACTTTGCAGTGAAACAGACAAGGACATGGGGCCTGCAAGCAACACTGACCAAGATCTGAACAGCCATGGCTGCACGTGGTCTTGTTTTCACAAAGATCATGTCCCCCCCCCCCCCCCTTTATATACTGGTGAACCTGGTCCTGCTTCTGTTCTTGGGTGGATGTTGAATACAACCTATTTAAAATAAGACAGGGCAGGACGTGCCCTTCTGAAAGGTGGAATGAGGGGAGCTCCTGGGAAATGGCGGGGCTTTTCCCTGCATTTGTTTCAGTAGAAAGTGGGAGGAGGAAGACGGGAGAGGATGGTAAATGCCAAGCTGCGCTGGATTCAGAAAGGGGTTTGCACATATCCCTGAGCCAACTGTGGGTCTAGATACAGACAGGAGAATTAGATATCCGTCCCACCTGGTTTCCTGTAAGGCTCTGCTCTGGCCTTAGCAGGCACCCTGTGAGTAGGCTAGGCTGAGAGTCCCAGGACTGGCCCAAGGTCACCCGGTGGCTGGACAGAGACTAGAACCTGCATCTCTTGGTGCCAGCCCAACAGTAGCTGCAGCACCACACTGCCTTTCCCTGTATTGCATAGATTTGTTTGGTGACCCGGTTGAAAACTTTTCTTTCCCCTGCCCCACAGGGAAGAACATGGCTTGTGTACAGCGGACCCTGATGAACCTGGGAGGGTTGGCGGTCTCTAAGGGGGACGGACTCTTCGCTGGAGACCCCAACTGGTTCCCAAAGTAAGTCTGACGCCGGGGCCCGACCGGCATGTAGGCTTTCGAAATGTGGAATTCGTGGCTGCTCCTTGTGGGACTCCCTGGGGAACATCCCTGAGAACCTGCCAGTTCCTGGTAACCGCTCGCGCCCCACAGAAGCCAGTTCAAAGTGTTTAATGTCTTTTTTGGTCATCCTTGCGACAATCCTCCGGGGTAGGCCTGCATAAGCTCAGCATTGTAATTAATATTTTCTGGGGCACTGCTTTACACTGCCTGGAGCAGCAGCAGATGACTAACACTGCTGTTAGAACCAATAATCGTGACGATATTTATAACAGTGATAATATCAACAAGGCTAATTCAAGTAGCATAAGGTAGCAGCCATGTTTATCGCCCACCGTATCCTCATAACAACCTTTTGAGGTAGGTTGGGCTGAGAGCGCACAACCGATCCAAAGACATCCAGTAAGTTTGACAGGACGCTCCCTCGGGATGTTTGGGGTTGCTGCGAGGTCTGGACACCACCGTAAGAATAAGACACTCTGCCTGCACTGTGCACATAATGATCTCTAAAGAGGCGCCATAAGAAGGGCAGGGGTTTTTTGGGGCGGGCATTGCAGCTGAGCCAGAACCAACCCGATCCAAAGTGCTCAGACATGTGTCGCCATAAAACAAACAAAACACAACCCGCGCAGCTCGAGCAAGTTCCCCTTGCTCAGTCCCGACAGAGAGCCATGTACACTTCCTGATTGCTTTTTCTTTCCCACGTGCAGGAAGTCCCAGGAAAACCGCCGCATCTTCTCAGACGACAAGCTTAAAGAGGGCCAGAACGTCATCGGGCTGCAGATGGGCACAAACCGGGGGGCGTCTCAGGCAGGCATGACAGGATATGGGATGCCACGCCAGATCCTTTGAACCCGGCCTGCGACCCCTTCCCATCCCTCCCTGTCCCCCAACACCTTATCTAAGAGAAACTCTCCAAATTGTACTGCCACCAGAAGCCTTAAGGGGGGGGGGAGGAGGGCAAAGCTACCCATTCCTTCCCCTCTGCCCACAATTTTTTTGGGGACATTCTCTTTTTTTCCTGCCTTTTTTTTAAGCCAGGGTTTTTCTAGCACCAAACCTCTCCATCTTGGAATACAGAACTGGAGCCAACTCCCTCACTTCCCGCCACAGCTTGTCCCTCAGAATGATCTCTGAATGGTGGGTTTTCTTCCACCCAGCCCCACTGAACAAACACACCTAACAAGGTTGGGACCAAGAAATCGGGGTGCTCTTTACTGCTCCCCACCTTCCACAGCCTCACAATGATCCTTCTGATGGCTGGACACCAGCCTTCCAGCCCCCACCTTGAGACAGGACCCCGGGGGGGCATTCACACACCCGCGGTTCACATTCCAGCATCTGTCATCCTAGGCCACCCATTCCATCCTGTTAAACAGCAGCTTCTCTGGACCAACCGCCCCCCACTTTTTGGGGGGACCCCATCTTGATGATTTTCCAAATCTGCTTGCTGAGAAAACTACACTTGGCTGTTGCTCGGAGCCCTTGAGCTCCGTAACTTTTTAATGTTTAGTGAACCTCTTCCTGTGATGTTTGGCTGGCACACGGAGGCACACAAAGCCCATC
The DNA here is from genome assembly GCF_004798865.1 of Varanus komodoensis. Lineage (NCBI taxonomy): Eukaryota > Metazoa > Chordata > Lepidosauria > Squamata > Varanidae > Varanus > Varanus komodoensis. The sequence goes on along the minus strand of NW_025336157.1, from coordinate 1,706,291 downwards.
TGACCAGGGTAGGCTGCTTCCTTCAACCTGGTGCCTTCAGAAGCTTTGAACTCACACTCCCATCCGCCCCGGCTAAGGAGGCCAGTGATCGGGTACGCTGGGTGTTCTAGGCCCAAGCGATGAAGGGCACCCAGTTGGGAAAGGGTTAGGGTCACGGGATCTCTCTGGAGAGGAAATGGTGGCATTCCTGGTGTCCGGTTCCTCCTCTTCTCTTCCACTTCACCTGGACAGCTAGCCAGGGGTTGCTTTTTTATTTTTTGGCAAGGTGGTGCACTATTAGTGAAAGGGGTGGGAGGCAGTACCCAGTTCTCCCAGCTCCAGAGTTGCTTTCCCATTTTGTGCTTGGCTCGGCTCAGCTCCTGAGTGTTGGTCACCTGGGGCAGTATTTTGGTTCTCCTCCCTGCCCAGGTGTGCTTTGCTGCCCGGGCAGCCCAGAGCCATCTCTGCGAAGCGTCACCGCCTCTTTTCCAGCAAAGACACAGCCTGTTGGGCTGAACTCTTAACCGATGTGGCATTCTTACCTGTGGAATGTTCTTTTGCCTGGAGGTTACTGATAAGAAATAAACATTGCTCAATTCTTTTGTTTATAACCCTGTGTACTTTTTGGGATCTGCGCATGAAGAGCTCTCGACTTCGCAGGCATGGGGTTTGGAAGGGCTCTGAGGGAGGCAGCCGGGTAGGATATGGCAGGCTGGCCGATTCAAACTGGAGCAGGTGACCTGGCTGTCAGAAACTCGGCCTGACTTGGGGGACTGGAGCAGGGTTGTGCAGCCTTGTTCAGCCAAGGGCCAGATTCTGAGAGGCTCCCAGGGATAGCATTCCAGCGGTGGGTGGGGCCAAAGGCAAAAGAGGCGGGGCCAAAGGGCCGGCCAGTTTTAGCTTCAAGCTCTTCCAGGAGCAAAGCTTTATGAGAGGAATTTGAACCCCTTTTTTTGGGGGGGGGGAGCGCATGATCGCCTAGAAAGCATCCAGCAATTTGCGGCTTGGGAAGGGGAGTGTGGCCATCTCCCTATGCCCAAAAGCTGGACTCGGACCCTGGATCACAGACTCTGTAGTTACTGTGCTGTTACACTTGCCCCCCCACCCCAGACTCCAGTTTAACAAATGGGCACAGAGTTTGAGTTTGAGGATAAGCACCTTCTGAGCATCGCTGTTGGGGGAGACCTGTGGGCTGTGTGAACAGCTTCAGCGTCTCTTGGAGGGGGCCGGGGCCAGTGGGGAGGGCATCCGGTGCAAGTGCTGGGAGGCGGGAGGCAGATCGGGAGCACCCTGCTTGATCTCCGGGAGAGTTGCAGCTGACCCGCGAGGCTCCCCTGACGGCTGCCTAACCACAGTGCGAGGAGGACGCCTCCCAGCCCCTAAATCCCTCGGCAGAAACAAAGACCCCTCGGGACGACAGCGGAGGGTGGCTTTTCTCCTTGGATGGACTTGGAGGCCACTCACTTCTGCTGCTCCAAAGAAAGCGTTGGCTCCGAGTCCTTTTAGCTCTCGGTGGATCTCCTTGCATTTGGGTTCTGCGGGGGGGGGGGGGGAGGCAAGGGGTCCAGTTTCACGGAAACAAAGGAGACCCGACAGCCAAGCAGGCTGCCGGGCACGAGTCAAGCCAGTATCTCTGTCGAAAGGCCACTGCCTGCTACACAGATGCACAGACAAGGCAGAGGGCCCTGAATTTCAGGAAAAAGACCCCTCTGGGGGAGAGAGTCAAGGGGTGAAGGGGGCGGTTGGAGGTGCGGCATGTGGGGGCCAGAAAGCAGTTGCTCCCCGGGGACCAGGCAGACGAGGGAGGCGGCAGGGCAATTCACGAGCTGCAGGGCACGTTTCCAGCTTCTTGGCTGTCCCAAGGTGTAACGTCCTCTTCAACCAGGAACCAGAGGCTAATTGGGGCTAGCGTATCTCCAGCTCTGGTTCCTTGGGAACAAGGCCTTTTTGTTGTGGTGCGGATTGGGCTGTTTGCCAAAGGCCTCTCCCAGCCTTTGGTGAGCAACAGTCCCTGCTTTTGTTGGTGGCTTTGCTTTGTTTTTTCCAAGCTTTCCGCCTGTGGGGAAGCCTCTCCATCCAGAACCGTGCTGCCTTGCAAAGGACCCTGGGTATAACAGGTGGCACAATGGCTGGTCAAGTCCTAGAATTTTACCTGCAGAAGGGCTCTTGAAAGGACCGGCTGCAGCAGGCAAGTCTCCATTTAGGAGCCTTCCCCGATAGTTACAAGTCACCAAAGAATCAGACATGCATTATGGGGCCGCCACATTTGCAGTCCAAACCAGCCGGCCCTCCCGCGGTATCCCACCCCGTTTTTCCTTTTGTCCACTTCCTTTGCTCCTGTCTGGTCCTCATGGACTGTTCTTAGTTCCTTCAATTTCAAGCTTTAGCTTCTTAGTGTTGATGTTTACTGATTGCCCGGCCTTTCTACCAGGAAATGCTACTCACGGCAACGAATGACGACGGCGGCGGCATTTAAAATGCAAACACAATTAAAACCACCTTGCGACAAGCATGCAGAAAGCACATTTTGGAAGAACAGTTAAACAGAGCAGCACCCAACCCCAGGGGCCCCCGGCTTTGTGCTTTGCCCCCACAAAGCACTTCTCCCCTCTTCAATCATCACAGTGTTTTTGCACCCCACATTTGCCGATGGCTTCCCTTTTTGTGGGTGCTGCTCCCTTTGTGGCAACGGAAGAAAAAGAAGAGGCTCACCTACCCGTTTGCCATGGGCCGCCTTAGCGCAGGTGTCTGGCCTTCTCCAAAGCGCTGATCAGGGGTAGCAAGGAGGGCGTGTGCCTCTCTGTCTTGCTCTCTGGAGTCGCTTGGCCGGCCTGGAAACCAGGAGACCAGTCCAGCGCTGATCCAACTGAACAACCCTTTTGGGCCAGGTAACTATTGGTTAGCTCTGTCGGCCACCATGTTCCCTGCCCAGGAGTGCGGTGCTTCTTTCAGGCTGAAGGCTGACTTCCATTTCCGGGGATGAGCAGAACGGAAGGCAAAAGGACCAGGCCAGGGTCACCTGAAGAGTCCAGGAGGCCCGAATGTGGCCCCCAGGCGCCCCTCATCCTGAAGCTCCCTGCTCCTGCGTTACCATGATCAGAGAAGCAAGCATCTGTGTTTGCCTCTCTGGAAGACCAGCTGCCGCGGCCAATCAGGGAAGGGCTGTACCATCTCCACGCTGAGCTTGTCTCCGCTGTGAACAAACAGACAGTACGGGTGAGCTTGATTAGATAGCTACAGACAGTAAGATGGATTTCACGAAGAGCCTCTTATTCAGCCTACATCTATCCTGCCTGCCTTACCTTTCATCCAAGGTCCTCGACACAGTTCCTCCATTACTCCACCTAGCACCAACCCCGAGAGGTAACTCAGCAGCGGGCTGGCACCAGCACCATGTCCCAAAGTGGGAGATTCTCTGTGCCGCGCAGCAGACATGGGCAGGAAGTCGGTCTCTGGATTTATGCAGGTTTTGGGACTCCGGCTCCTGGCATCCCTGAACATTTTGGCCATGCAGGCGAGGGCTTATGGGAGTTGAAGTCCCAGGCCCCTGCGGCTGCCAGTCGTACAAGGCGTTGGCAGAAGTAACAATGAGCCATCAGAATGATTTACGCGTGGCCGGGGCTTGTGCATGACTTCCACATTTTGTGTGTGGCTGGTGGGGGCTCTGTGTCCCCAGAGGGTGTGTTCGTATTTGCTCTCAGCATGGCGAGTGTGTGAGCTGAGCCAGAGCCTCTGGGCTGGCACCCGGATCCAGGCCTCCCTCCTCTGTTTAAACACGGGGCATACGCCTTCGTCCCCTGCAGCAGCCTTTGGTTTGTTCTTAAAATTCTGTGTATCCCACCCAGGTTGGCACCCAACCCTCAACCAAGGTTTATTCATGAACTGATTGATTTTGTTCCTGTACTGGCCAACAGCCAAAGCATTCTGGGCAGCGAACAATGCATCAACACAATAAAAGACTTTATAAAAACACAACTCATAACATTGCGGTAAAATTGCAAGAGTTGTATCTTGCCTTTTTTCCCTCCTGCAAGGCACCCAAGCCAGCTTACATAGCGCTCCTCCACCGCTTCTAACCTTAACAACAATCCTCTGAGGTAGGTCAGTCTGAGGAGTGACTAGCCCAGAGTCACCCAGAGAGCTTCTTGGCTAAGTGGGAACTCAAACTCAGATTTTCTGAGACCCATGACAGGACTCAAACCACTAGGCCACCGTACCTCTACAATAAGCTACAGTCCATCCCAATGTTAATTCAACGGGAGAAGCTGCCTCAGCATTCCTGGAGTGCCACTGTGCATGGACAGAGTATGTTTCCTCTCCTCATCCCAACTGTTGTGTTAAGGAGGCAAGGTTTTCCGGCTGGAAGTTGCTGGTTGAACTCTGGAGATGGCTTGGGTTCGTGCAATTTAATTAACCACTGAAACGACGCTCCGGTCGAGTGGAGAGAGGATCCAGCCACAAGCCCCTGGCCTGATGCCCAGGTGGCCATGGCGCAGAAGAGCTTGGCAGGAGAGGCGATGCAAGCTCTGAGCGAGTGGAAAATCACAAGGGGGGGTGTGGGGGGTGGCCTTTGGAGCAGGGGACTGCCTGGTGGAGAAAATGGGGGAGAAGAGAGTGGAGGGCTCGGGCACGGCAGCAAACTTGTCCTGGGGAGAAGTGCAAGATGGGGTGGGAGAGGAGGAAACACACAAAGCATCAGGAAACGCCTTTTGAAAGATGCCTTTCTACCCTCTTTCCTCCTCCCATTGCTAACAAGGTTGGGCTCGGTCTGGCTTGCTTAGGAGAATCCCTCAGGGGGCTGGGTGGCCTGGTTTACAGCAGGCAGTCCCCTAACCAAGGGAGCCAGGGGATTGTGGCTGGGCACCTGCCAAGGGCCTGCGCTGTGGCCGGGGCCCGGGGCAAGGTTTCCCTGGCACTGTGGCTCAGCTTCCCCACTGTGCCCTGCCTGTGCGTCCGCCGCTCGCCCTGGCACAGGCAATGCAGGTGGTGAGAGGAGGTCACAGCCGGCCCGGTCACTGGCTGGGATGCCTGCCTGCCTGCCTGAGTCCCTGGGCATCTTCTGCCAGCCCGGATGGGCTGAGATGAATGGACCAGCGGTTTGGCCCTGTTTCCTCTGCAAGGCGTCTTCCGTTGGTGCCTTGCCTAAGGTACCCAGCCTGGCACCACGGGTAAGCGTGGCTGGGCAGCTGCTGAGGGCCCAGCGGGGGCCCACAGACAAAAGCCCCCGAGGTTGTTTTGTCTCTTCACCACTGCAGCTGGTCGGTCCACCTGCCTCGTGCTCGGGGCCAGGCAGAGGTGGTGGTGGAGGAAGGCGGGGTACAAGATGCTTCAGCCTCCTGGGTCTCGGCAAGAAAGGGACGGCCACAATGCGAAAGAGCAGGAGGCAGAGGAGTGGCCGGTGGCCACGGTGATGAGCAGGCTCAATGAGGGGTGGGCACGTGGGGACAGGCTTGCGCTTGACAAGCTGGAGCTGGCCCTGGGGGCCCGGCCTCCGTGGCAGGAGCCCCCTGCCCATTTCCCACTGACACAGAACCGTCAGAACGGCAAGCCAGCCCACTCAGCTGCACCCAGTCACCATCGCACCCCCAATGAGACGGTGCTGAAATCTATTTAAAGGAGTCATCATTTCTCAACGAGCATCTAGGCTTTCCTGTTTCCAGCTTATGCACAAGTCTTTTTCCCTTCTGCCCCCTGGGATGCACTTTCTCCTTTTCTGCGATTCAGAAATGCTCACCCTGCACGTCACCCGAATCTCTAAAGTGCTCCTCGGCCCCTTGCAGCAATACGAGTCCACATCTGCCGCCTCTTCGGACGCAGGGGAGTTCTGCAGGCAGGACGAGCTTGGATTTCCTTTGAAAGTAGAGAGGGCGGGAGTCTGGGGGCTTGGGGAGCCCCGAACCCCTGGGGGCATCTGTCCACCACTCTGCTTGCATAAAGGGGCCAAGAGGGTCACTGCTGCAGCAGATCCCCCTAGATAAGCTGACTTGCCTCGTCCCCACAAAACCCCGTATTTCTGTGCGGGTTTTTCTGGGACTGAGGGCCAGACCATAGCACCGCCCATGGCTTTGCGGCCGACCACCTGCCTTTAAACACCTGCTGGACTCGGTCACTGCTGCTGGAGCACGGGTGTCCCTCAGCCACGGAGGAAGACATGAGACTGAACTTCCAGCCACCCAAGCAGGTTATGCGACGCATTTGGCTTGACTTCCAAGCAGCTGCAAAACCTCTCTGGCAA
>NW_025336157.1:1602584-1699977 GCF_004798865.1 Varanus komodoensis | reverse complement strand
AGAGAGAGAGAGAGAGAGAGAGAGAGAGAGAGAGAGAGAGAATAGTTCATTAACTAACTGCAAAAGAAGATACTGGGATTTCAGCTTGCTTAACCAGATACAGAATTCCAGCAGTGAAAAGGCTGATTCTTTCATGGCAGAAGGCACTCTGCACATGATCTGGGGTGCTCTTGTCCCTCTTCAACACACGTTTCCAGACTTGTCCTCAGCATTGGAAACAGGTTCAAGGGTGCCAGTCAAGCCCTTCACCACCCCCTCTGCACCCTGCTCCAAAAAAAGAGAGAGGGTTCCCCCCCCCCGAGTGTGAAAAGGGATCTTTGGGGGTGAGCGGGCAGAAATCTGCTACGGATGCCTCACCCGGCTCCTGGGAAACGGCGGCTGTGGGAACCCTTGAGGAATGTGGCAGGCAGCTGTCCCAGGCTGGGCTGCCATGGTTTCATAATCTCTCGGCTACATTTCGCATCGGACGTGCTCGCCGCTGGTGCGAGGGCATCTGACGGCGCTGTGGCTTCACAACGGAGGGGCCTGACCCTGGCGGTCCTGGCAGCAGCGCACTCCCCACGGCAGCGCAAGCGGCAGGATGTGCGTGTACGCACATACTCGCCTGGATCGTCTAGTGGATTAGGCCTCATGCTTTCCCCTGGCGAGCGGGGACTGTGCCACGCACATCGCGGCCATCAAGAATGCGCCAAGGTGTACTTACTTCGTGCTTTTTCAAAAAAAAAAAAAAGTTTCTTTTTGGGTATTCGGATGATCCATTGAACTCTCAATCCAAAGTGTCAGGGAGCACTTCGAAAAACAAACTCCTAAGTTCCTTTCGGCTTTCAAAGCCTACTTTCCTTCAGCTCGTGGTTTCTAATCAAGAAATCAAAGCCATGTCTTTCCTTAGTTCAGGTGCAGGGACTGCTCCAAAACACTTATGAATTTCCGACACAGACATCTCTTGGCCTGTAGTTCTTGGCCTTCAACAGAAATCCAAGCCCTGCTTTTTAATATTGGACTGAGCATTTTGTTTGCTCTCTTCTGTTCTGACGCTTTCCTCCCCCCCTGCCCTCCAGCCCCCTGGATCAAAATAACCGTAAAGGGAAACGAAGAAAATGAACGATCCAACTGTTGCACCAATATCACTGTACCAAGTTAATCTTGCGATATGTGATAATCATAACATTCAGTGGATTCAGACAACAACAACAAAAACACCATTTGCATACTGACCATAGCCAAAACTCTCTGGACGATGTACACCAATAATCACGACCTCAAGTCACCCTCCATATTCTAACCAGGCCTATTTAGCTTCCAAGATTAGGCAGGATCAGGCACTTCCGCCCATATAGAAGCTTATGGGTTAAGTAGGGGTAGTCAGAAACCATGGGTTGTTGTTGAAATGTAGCTCATTGCATAGCCAAGATAGCAAAGCACACCGAACAACCCGCAGTTCCTAACCCTACAACGTGCCACCAGTTCTCTTCATGGCTTGCTCTTGGTTAATAAGCTGCAGCTTGCTAGTGCAGTTGGGTTCAGAGAGCACAACAAGCCACAATTCCACCTTATTTCCAAGGTTCGCAAGACCTCTGGTTTCCTGGGAGCTCGAGATCAGTGTTATAGTGGCACAAGGCTCACAGGGCTGAAGCACCGGGATGTTCTGATTAGCAGGGGCCCTAAGCCCATCTGCCTCTCCCCTTAGCCGCAACCAGACAGTAGCCAGGTCAGAAAAGGAACTTCCCAGCTCTCGGTTTTGTGTCTCCCTCTCACACACACCACACACAGTCTTCGGAAACAGCTGCGGTCCTACAACTCGATGCTACTCTGCAAATAGCTGAACTCTTCGGTGGGGAAGGATGTTACCAGTCTCCCGGCAGCAGCTGCCTAGCGGGCCCCTATCCAGCTGCTTCATGCATTCCAACCTCCCTAGCTTTGGACACGCGGAGGAAAAGATTAGCTGGCCTTCTCCATGGCTCAGCAGCCCAGGGGTACATCGGGGGGAAATTCGGTGGACTGGGTGAGGAGGAGGAATGCCCTTTAGGGAGGTATCCTAAATCCATTCTGCTTGCATTTTATGGGTTGTCTAGAGCCTCTCCTTCCATTTTCGGCAGAACTGGATTTTGTGGGGATGCATTTGTACACCTTTATGCAAACCTGCACTTCCAAAACCTTACATGTGTGCAGACTTAAGTCTGTGGGGGGAAATGTGCATTTCCAGTCCCTGGTTTGGGAATTGGGGGCTTTATTTTTTATTTTATTTTATTTTATTTTATTTTTTGCAGATAAGTGTGCACAAAGTTACAGAAAGTGGGAGTGGGGAAGACCTTCAAACTCATTTGGCTCTGCGGTGGACTTCTCTGACATCACTAATTCCCCTTAATTAAAAACAACAGCACTCCAGCTCAGCCTTCGGAAGCTGCCTATCCAGAGTCAGACTTTCCCAGTATGAGCAACACGGGCTGGCAGGGTGACAGGCAGGAGTGATTCTCGCTTTATTTGGAGGTGCCGGGCCTGATCCTGGGACCCCCTGGCCCAAAGCATCTCAAGGGGACCATGCTGGGGCTACCTTAGCTTTTCCTCACTTAAGAAATAGAGCACGGCCTGGCTTCCTGCAAAGATGCGCAGGGAAGATGCAAGCACCACCTTGTGGGCATACCACACCATGAACGTCGCCAGTCTATTAAAGACAACAAGATCCCTGGCACGGTGTTCCTGGCTACTCTTCAGAGAGCCTCCCGGGCGTGAACACAACAATTTCTCTTTTTTTGGTGACTCCCCACGTAGTCACCCTGGGTCAGTGACTTGCGTTAGCCCACGTAGTGAATTACCACAGAGGCGAGCTTCAAAGTGGGGACTTTCCGATTTGTAACTCAGCCTTTTAGCATGAGGTTATAGGAGCAGCAGTGGCCCCTCTGAAATAGCAGGGATGAAAAACTCCGGCCTACCTTGCAGGGCTGCTTACTATCAGCAACTAGGCTGCTGGTTTGGCGTGATCTGTCTTTGGGGCAGTTTCTTTCTGGTTTTCAGTGGTTTGCCATTGGGAGTTGGACGGGGCATGTGGTCGTGAAAAGTATTGTCACTTTTTTCCACATTGCAGAAGAAGGAAAGGCATCGCAAGGCAATAGGGAAAATCCACAAAAACAAAATCAGAAGCGATGGCTCGTGACAGAGGAGATAAGGGACACTTTCTTGAACCAACAGCCAGTGGAGGAGGCATTCCTGAGAGACTTGAGCAAGGAGGAGTTACAAGTGTGTTTTGCTGCTTCTGCAAGCTGGCATTTCAACGGCACAACTTTTGTCTGTGCCGTTGTTTATTTCTCACCTCGTTTGGATGGCAGCAAACGATGCTGCCAAAGTGTCCCCCAAATCCTCTCTTGGCTTGCCTTTTCTGCCACACCACCTCTTGTGGGCTTCGGTCACAGGAATGTGATGATCTTAGTATTTTTATCAGCCTTATTATGAATCACTATTAGCACTATTAACCACAAGCATAGTTACAAACAGTTATTAGTGTAAGTAACCATTAAGATAGCTATGAACCCATTAATCGTTAGCATAATTATAGGGCAATTGATCATTAGCATAATTATTAAGAGCATTATCATAATTATGAGCAATTAGGAATCTTAAGCATAAGTATTAACAAGTTTATCATAACGCATATCTAGCATTAATCATGAGCTTGAATATGAACAATTATGAACGCGTAGCATGATTAATAATTATGATCAATTAGTATTAATCACCCATGTAATTCTGAATAGTTATTCGCATTATTAATCCTTAGCACAATACTGAATAATTATTAGCACTGTGAATCACTGACATAGTTGTGAATAATTATTAGCATTATTAAGCTTTAGCATGGAAATTAAAAATTAATTCTTATTACCGCAGTTATTAATTAAAGGTAATTCTTATTACCTTTAGTATTTGATCGAGCAAGAAAAAGTCATAGAAAAAAAAGATGTGAAAGTTGCACATACAAACTTACTTTAGGGACGCGATGAAAGCCGCCTCTGGAAGCGCGTTTCACAATATGCCGAGCACTCGCCGTCGCGCCCCTCTACCCTTTAGTATCTCTACGTTGCAGCCACCCTTCCGGCCAGGGCTGGAAAGCGCGAGAAACAAATGAGGCCTAAACTTCCGGTCTGCGTGGCGTGATTCGCTTTTCGGGGGCGGGGTGGCCTGGAAGTGGCACGGCTCGGTGGGGAAAGCCCGGCCGCTCCGGGCCCGAAATTGGGCGGCGTTTGCCCGGGCGCCCGCCCCTGCAGTGAGAGATACAGAAAGAACCCAGCGCCTCCCCGCGGCGGAGAGCCGCAGAGCCCTGAAAATGGCCGAGAAGGGCGCGAGTGGCGCCGCTTCCGGTTTGCGCGAGGAATGCTTTCTCTTTCCTCCCTCCCGCTTGCCGCTCCCGTTGTCATGGCGAGACGCACAGGAGGCGCGTTCGGGCGCTGCCATGGCGACGCGGCGACGCGGGGAGGCGGGGCTTCCCGGAGCCGGCGGCGGCGGCGGAGATGGTGAGAGCGGGAGCCCAAAGGGTCCCGGGGCTCAGGCGCTGCCCGGGCGGGAGGGGGAGCCTTTCGATCTCCCACCGTGGTGGGGCGTCATGGGAAGGGAAGGCTAGAGTCAGGGCCGGGGCAAGCCAAAGGCACTCTGCCCATCCTCAGAGGCTCATGTTCCTAAATGGCTTGCCTCCCATCGAGCGATGACCCAGCGAAGCAGGGCAGCCATTCTGCCGCTTGGAAAGATCTCTTTGCCGGCTACTGCAAGTCGCACTGAACCTTTGTGATTGGCTGGCATCCAAATGATATTTGTTTAAGATCAAATAGTGTTACTCTGTAATACATGCATAACCAAAATAAGACATTGAAGTCATCCTCATTGATAAGCATCTGTTATTGCATCCTTTAAATATGCATGAAAACTTATATCCCCTCTTTCAAGGAGACCAAGGCTGTTTGCATGGACTTCCTGCTCATCTCTGTCTCTAAAAGCAACCCAGTGCACTTACCAGTGTTAATAGTAGTATAGCTTTTTATCCCAAAATAGTAACTATCTATAACAACAAATATACTATATTCACAGGTGTGTTGGTGGCCTTCCAGAGATCCAGAACAGGGCATAATAAAACGCATGCTTCATGTGCTTCTTGCGCTCCCTGAGTTTCTGGGAAGGGTGAGCTTAGGAGCACCAAACCCTAGTGCCGATCGTTCGTAACGTAGCACTTCCTTTCTCCTTCCCTGCAGCGGGGCAGCGTGTACTCGCTGGGCGCGTCCTCAAACGTCTCTTCTGCCCGCTCCCGCTCCCATTCTCACGCCCGCTACAGAACCAGGGCCGCCAACTCAGAAGTGGACGAGAGCCTCTTTGGGATGGTCAAGGTGAGCGTGAGAACAGAGGGGGCCTCTTGGCAAAGGCTGATTAACAAGAATAAAATGCTAAGGGCGTTCTAGCTTCCGTTGGCCAGTCAGCTTTGGCTGGGTTCCTGACACCACCAGGAGAAGCGAGACAGGTCAGGAGAGATCTTAATCTGTGGCTTGTTTAGGGTGATGGCAGAACCAAGAACTCTCCTTACAAGCCAGAGTTTAAGTCAAGAACAATCCCTGGGTTATATGACGCCGACGTGTTAGGAGAAGGACCAGAGATCCTCGTTCACATGTAGCACTAAACAAACCACAGCTGGAAGTCCCTCGGCTTGTTGCATCTGGCAGGAGGAGGCAGGCAGGAGGATCTGTGCAATATGCCCGCTCAAAAAAATAAAAATAAAATCCAGCTTGCTATGATGTCCAAATGTGGCAAGTATCTTTTAATAGCACTTGTGCATTTTAAACTTTTCCATCCTCGCTTCATCCCTGTGGCAGCGTGCCTTGGCCGGGCCCCGATCGCAACATGCATCCATCCTAAAAATACGCTCGAGTTTCTATATATGTACTTCTTTAAAACATTTCCATCTTGGAGGCAGCCCACAGCAGCCAGTCCCCTTCAGCAACTCAGGACTGACATAAAACAACGGGATTGCTAAAATGGGGCAACTGCTTGCAGATTCTCCCCTGCCCCCTCGCAAGTGGTCGGATTTGCCCCAGGGTTCTCTCTATGGGGCAAGGTGAGCTGTAATACATCTCACCTCAACAAGAAGACTGTAGCCAGGCGGGTACCTGCCTATCTAGGAGGTGCCACCTGCAGATGGACAGCACCAAGGCCCATGTTGCACTCACTTGTTAAGATTCTTTATCCTAAGGGGCTTTTCTGCATGGTGGGTTTGTTGCTATTTCCTTTTACGTTGTGGGAGGGAAAACATCCTGGGCTTTGTATTCCGCTGCCTTCCTGTATATTCCATTAACCAAGCATAAAATGGAGCGGCAGTAAAACAGATTTGTAACCATTCACAATTTTCCCAGTTTGTCACAATTTGAAATGTAATACCAGCTTTTCCTCCCTTGGGGGGGGGGGAATCCACAAAAAAGGCTGGAAAATAAGAGAGAGGCCCTGGAGGACGATGAGGATATGGAAAAGCCCCACAGATTTCTATGAGGACTCAATAAGCACCTCATGGAGAGAGGCCCTCAGTCTGAACAGCCCTTCAGACAAGGACTGCCCTCTGTCAATTAGATCAATGGCCACCCTTGACTTAAACCGCCCCCAAGCAGCACAGTCCAATATAAACGCTTCTTGCTCTTGGCTCGCTGATGTTCGTGTGAACAAACAGATTGCTCAGCCCTGTGTCTGCAGCCCTCCCATGGGGAAGGACCCCTCTGCCACGCGTCTTGCTGAATGCCACAACAAAGGCATTCAGGACCGCATGTCCTGTTTAGGTCCCGGCCAGAGGGAGACCAACATTGCCCCATCCATCAGCCAGAGAAGAACAGCCTCAACTTTCCTTCTTAGAAAGAACCCCTTGTAAGAACTTTGAAACTAAAAAAGGGTGTTGAGTTTTCGCGTTTATTTTTCTCCTCTCCTCTCTCGCAATTTCTTTCCCTTTTATGTCCTTTCTTTTAAGCTGTAAGCATTTGAGGCATGGGCAATCTTATTATTCATCTTTGTAATCCACTTTGGGATGCTTCCTTTGGCAAAAGTGTGGGGGAAAATACTGCAGATAAGTAAGTACATTGTCCTTTCAAGTTGAAAGGCTTGAAATCGTGCTTATTTTCCCCTCCCTGCCCACCCCCCATACACAGCCAGCCTCAGTCCAGCCAGAACAGGGTGGATGTACCAGCAGAAGGACCCCAAGGGGACAGGCCAGTACACAGTAGCCATCCCAGAGTTCCTTGCAGCCCTTCTCACCTCTGACCTTTCTTGCAGAACGTCCACCTCCCGCGCTCGGGCAGCCCCATCGTGGTCCTTCAGGATGCCAAGCTGGCCATGGGGAAGTCGCTTGGCTGGGGCCACAAGCCTGAAACCATCCGCCTCATCACGAGAGACCTCATCCGGGATCTTGTGTATGTTCGCTGTCCTTCTGCTATCCCCCACGTCCTCCTTGAGGCCATTCTCTGGGGCCCCTGTGCGCCATCTCTGTGCACTGGGAAGAGCTTAACAAACAGCTTGCTTGGGGTGGAGCTAGGAATTGAATTCATTGCTTGGACAACAGCTAAGCCTGTCAGTCGGCAGGTAAATTTAACAGGTAGGCACGTGTATTCTCTGCTAGAAGTACGTATGATGCTGATTTATTGTTGTTTAACCAGTTGGCGAGGTGGGTTACTCAGTTTGGAGTATGAAAGCAGGTGGAATTTAAAACTGACTTCCTGTTGTGCATCTTCCCCTGGGTAAAGAGTTCCTTTACTGAGGCACCTTCTTCTATGAAATTCCAAAGATTAGGCCCTTAAAAATTGGCTACCAACCCACCGGAAGGCTGAAGCTATTGGGCAATACAGAAATGGAATTAATAATAGTAGAAATAAAAATAGTGATCAAGCACTGTGATTTTGATTCCTCTTCTTTGTGACTGGCAGAAAGCACTGCTTCACCCGCCGTGGTTCCCCCACCAGGTCACCACTTCTCCCCAGCCCAGCCGTGAAATAAAACTCAGCCTTCCAGTGTCAAATGACACGCCATCTCGTTCGGCCCTAAGAGTTGTGGACCTGCTGCTACTTCTTGCCCCTCTTCTGTGCGATCCCAGCTTGGCCCGCCTCCATCTTCCACCAGAGAAGCAATAGGCATGGAGAGTCCGCACCTTTTGCAGGGAGGGGAGCAGGGGGAGGGAAGACCAACCTGGCCCATCCATCACCCCGAGAAGGCAAGTCCAGAAGGCTTGCTTCGCCTTTCCTTCCTTGCCAGAACGAACACCTGTAAGAAACCTGGAGCTAAAAGCGGGCACCTGAGGTTTGGCTATCCCTCCCTTCCAGCCCCTTTTTCTCTTACGGTGCCTCTTTTTATCTCCTTCTCCATACCCAGCGTGCCCAAAGTGGACCCGTCAGGGGAATCCCTGATCATAAGCCCTCAGGACTACGCACGCATCAAGGACGCGTCCCAGGTGCTGACGAAGGAGGAGCGCGAAGCTCAACAAGCCGTCCTCAGGGCGGAGCGAGAAGCCATCATGGTGCGTGTGTTTGCTTACCATTTCCGTCTTGTCTGCATTTACATCCCACCTTTTCTCCCAGGGGCTCAGGAAGGGTGTCCAGCGTTCAGTCTGCTTGTTTTTATTTTACTTTCCAAGGGCACAGGCGTCATCCACAAGGCCTCCCGGGGCATCGGCGTGTCCTGAACACCCAAAAAAAACCAGACAATAAAGCCGTCACATTACAAAGTAATTGGCCTGAGCTAAACAACCACCAAACAAACAAATGAACCCGTTAAAAGAAGAGCTAACTATCGGCTTTCACTCGCAGCCCACAAAGTACCAAACTAACGTGCCTGCCGCCTCAAGTCACTCATGCTAACCCTGCCCAAAGAGGGTACATTTATTATTTATTTATTATTATTTATTAAAACATTTTTATGCCGCCCCATTCGCCGACGCCTCAGGGTGGCTTACAACAAAGTTAGGCATGAGCGTGTCTGCATGGGAAACGTACATTGGGCAGGAGTGCAGTACTTGGTCTCACGTTCCCGAGCCGTCTCCGGGGGTGGCTCCAGAGAGGGCCTGTTACAGTAGTCTAGTCTGGAAGCCTCTCATACGCCACATCTCTGTTTCCCAGTAGTGGGCGCATCAGCCAATACAGACCTGTTGGCGCAGGGCCGGGACTCGGGAGTCCCTGCTCAGCCACGAAGCTGACTGGGTGTCTCTGGGCCAGCCAGACTCTCAGCCTCACCTACCTCACAGGGTTGTTGTGTGGATGAGATGGAGAAGAGGATCCTGTTAGCACGGTCTCGCAGAGCAAGTCCTTATCGACCCTCCTCTGGGTGGACCTGCCGTTTGGGCGGAGTGGGGGAGCCGGAGGAGAGCGTCTCCTCGGCAGGGGTGCTCTTTTGAGAGATGCTCGCCCGGCTCTCTGACACTTGCTGTCTCCCCTCCTCCAATTTATTTACAGATTGGTAGCCAGTGAGGTCCAAGGTTTTTAAAACTCTAAATTTCACTGCATCATTTTGTGTTGCTTCCTGCAATCTTTGTGTTTGAGTATGTTGCATTGATTGACTGTTTATTCATTCATTTGTAAGCCACCTTGGACATATTTCACCAAAGGGTGGCATATAAATATTTTCATTATTTATTTATTAAAGTGTTGGGTTTTTTTTTTTTTAATCTACTCTTCCCTCAGCACGTTGCTCTTGGCTTTAAAACGAATCGAATCAATTTTGCGTCCTGTTACGGATTTTCCAACCCAGGACAAGAAAACGCTACTAACTGGTTTCTCACTCTCGCTTTTCTGCCCCAGGTTGCAGTGAACGAGCGGAAGAAATCCATGAAGCTGAAGGAGATCTTGCGGAAGAAGAACGAGAAACTCAACGACCTGGAACAGGAGGCCAAGGAGCGGGCGCAGTACCTGCTGGAGCGGGCCGCCAACCTGCGCATAGAACAGGAGGATGAGATCAAGAAGCTTGGCGAGGTGGGGGTGAAGGCGGCGAGGAACAGGATCCCTGCGGGAAGCCCTGTATTTAACAAAAACTTGCCCTAGGTGACCGAGACTTCCGTGTGGGCCAGACCTTTCCTTCCTCTACCAATCTGCTTGGTTTCTGTGCTCGCCACAGGGAAAGGGACATGTCATGGAAACTTTTAAAGTGGGCCGGCTGAGGCCATCGGGTCGCTCTGTCCATCAGGTAGACTTGATGGAAGGTCACTTACGTTAGTGCTGAGAAACAGAAGTCCGGTTGATTTTAATGAAGCTACCCTGTCACAGCTCTGGGTTGGACCCTGGTTTAAACCTCCAGCTTCTGGAAGTGCGTTTAACTCTAGAGGTGGTTTCAGGAGTACATTCTGGGGCAGAAAGCTTTCATGAGAAACGCTGGGGCCAAACCCCAGCTTCCAGTGAAGCTGCACATGCATTTCACCCCACAGCTCAGCTACCCTTGTTGCACTCGGGCATCTTACTCACGGAGGGGAAGCCAGTGGGACTCTGGCAGGGTCAGAGCTGAGCAACGAGACAGAACAATCAAGTCAGGGTAGCGAGATTGTGTCCAGTAAGCCAAATCCCACTGTAGTAGGAACAGTCAGCTGAGCAAAGACCACTGACCCAGGAGCATGGAAAGTTCATGTTGAGCATCACCGGGAGACCTCTTCCCCTGCTAAAGCCATAGGAAGACGTCATCTCAGTTGTGAGCAGAAGCCCACTGACCTCACATAGGCAGCCGCACAGTCTCGCTTGATCAGCTCTGCTCCTTCTGGAGTCGCTGGCCAGACCCTTAAACAGCCCTCACCTGATTTTGGAACTTCAGGCTTTGCGAGGCCAGGAGGGCGGTGGTTCTGCGGGGCGCTTGCATGTGCTGGCAACAACATGTTTTCTGGATGACTCTGAGGTTGCCTGGCCTCCTCTTGCAAGAGTTGTCTGACATCCCTTTAGGGGGGTGTCTTCTCCTGCACCCTGAAAAGTCCTGGGACCCATGCCACCCCTGTGCGCCTTGCAGATCATCCTGGAGGCCAAATGCCACGCCATCCGTGATGCGCAGATCCTGGAGAAGAAGCAGATTGAGAAGGAGCTGTCCGAGGAGGAGATGCGGCTGGACCACATGATGGAGGCGGAGAGGCAGAAAGCCAACAAGATGCAGGACGAGCTGGAGCGAAAGAGGAAGGAGGAGCTTTTCCGGTGAGGCCACCCTGCCGCCTTCAGCAGGACTTCGGGCTGCCGGTCCAGCCAGGCTGAAATTACACACAGGCAACGACAAAATCGCTCGCCTCCCATTTTTTCCTCCCACCAATAGAACATGTGGCAGGCTTCTGTATGATTTCGGGAGCCTCTTTGACCAGAGCCAGAGCCAGGAAAAAAATAAGCGCTCCTGCTCACGGTCCACCGTGCAGACGCCACGGAAGAGGCTGAGCCGAGAGCCAGAAGGCTCCTCATTCCAGTCTTAGCTTAGGCAGCTCAGGGGTTCGGTGTGGGCAGGCCCCGGTCACCACTAAGGGCCGTTTTCTGCCACCTGCTTTGCAGGGGGAGGCGCCACATCATCGAGCAGATAGAGAAGAACGAGGAGTTGCGGGCTATGAAGGCCGAGCAGCGGGACCAGGAGGCACAGGAGATGCTGGACTACCTGGAGCGGCTGCAGTTTGAAGACGAGCGGGTAAAGCGTGGCACCAAGGCCTTGATGCTTGCCACCAGCCTCCCTGCAGGCCAAGGCCTCCGAAACCAAACACAAATTCCAGCTCTGGAAGCCGCGTGGAGGCAAGCCGGGTCTCCCTCAAGCGAGGCGGCTGGCTTCAAGCGGGAGGGCAGCTTCACGAGGCAGCCTCGTTCTTCGTTCCCCTCTCCAGGAAATGGAGCGCCGGAGGCTGGAGCAGCTGAAGATCCAGGCCGAGATACGGCACATCAATGACGAGAATCAGAAGCGCAAGGAAGAGAAGCAGCAGCAGGAGAAGCAGGCCGACCTGCGGGTGCTGGAGTACCAGCGGCAGAAGATGGTGTGTGGCCGGGCCGGGCCTGATTCTGGGCTGGGATCACCTCCAGAGGTCCCGTTGCGTGTCCGACCACCGCACACGGCCCGGGGGTGGAGATGCGAGGCACAAAGGTTTCAGCAAGCAGAAAAGGCTTTTCTTCTCTCCTCAGTTTGCGCCGGTTCAGTTCATAGCAACTGCCTGGGAGAACAAGAGCACCGTTAGGACCAAGGGCATAAAATGAAGTTGTACGTTTCAATGGGCACTTGTCTGGCAGCTCCCAGCATGCCCTTGTGCATGGATGGCTGGGGCATGCTGGGAGGTGTCGGACTATTTCCTGTTGAGCATGCATTGGCTTGCACCCTGAATAAGAGAGAAGGGCCCCAGAGCCACAGCGGAAAACCGTTCCAGAGGGAGGTTTGGCTGTGCAAGTGCCCCAGCCCTCCCTTGGCCACGGCTGCGAGGTCTTCCAAGCTGAGCCCTGGCAGCCGCTTAGCAAAGAAAAGACGGGGATTGGCTGCTGAAAAATTCAGCATATGTGGAACTTGGGACGTGCTGCGGATCCCCCCAAATGCCCTACTGAAGCTCGGAAACAGCACGTGAAGCGAGAATCTTTTGCACCTTCTTACAGCCCATCCCTCTCCTTGGCCGTTCGTTTAAAAGTATTTTTATCCCCCTCCCCAAAGCGACTTAGTGCAGTCACGAAAACAAGAGCACTGAATGGGAAGGGGGTGTGGGAGGGAAGACAGGGAAGCATGAAGCCGGCCCTGCTTCCCTTTGCATCTTGCCCCATTCCCGGCCAGAGTGGCGACGTCGATCCGCTCGCCCGGCATCCCCGGTTGCGGGGTGCCGCAGAACCCCAAGGGCGGCTCGCTCTGACCCACCGGCTCCTCGCCTTGCTCCGACACAGGCCCGGGAGGCTGAATTTGAGGCCGAGCAGGAGAAGATCCGCCGAGAGAAGGAGATGGAGACGGCCCGCCTGCGGGCCTTGCAGGAGAAGGCTCAGGACCACCAGGCAGAGCAGGTACCCGCCCCCCCCCCCCCCGGCAGCGAGAGCCTGTGGGGCGGCCTCCCCGCAACACACAGCCGCCCTGTGGAGTTGGGCAGGGGATGCTGGGAGGCGTGGGGCATCTTCCTGTCGAATACCTGTGCAGGTATTTGGGGGGGGGGAAGTATTCCCGGTGAGCAAGCAGCGTTCTGCTCCGAGATCAGAGCTGGGACTGGGAAAAATCTGGCGGCCCTCTCGGGGCTGCAGGGTCCCCCCGCAGTCATCGGCCCCCAAACATTCTGCTTGTCACGGCAGAGAGAAACCCCCCATCCCGGTTTCCGGCAGAGGCCACGTGCCCCCGGGTGTCCCCAGCCCTCCTCCTGCACTGCCAGTGAGGGGCCTCCCTCGGCCTGGTCCCCCCCGGAGGCGCCCAAGGCTCCCAGTGGCATGTGAGCTGCTGGTGGGGGAACCCTGGCCCACACCCCATGCATGTCTGCAGCCCCGCTTGGGGCTTCACTGAGGCACCCCCCTCTTGGCAGGATGGGCCGGGATGCCCCCCATGGGCCCGCAGGGCACCCCGCCACCCCCCCGCGCCTGCCCTTTCTCCCCCCGCCCTTCGCAGGACGCGCTGCGGGCCAAGCGCAACCAGGAGGCGGCCGAGCGGGAGTGGCGCCGGAAGGAGAAGGACGCCGCGCAGAAGAAGGCGCAGACGGAGGCCATGCTGAAGCAGAGCCGGCTGGAGCAGGTGGCCCACAAGGAGCACAGCCTGGCCGTGCAGGTCCAGCGGGAGCGGGCCGAGTTCGAGCGGATCGTGCGGTGAGGGCTTGCGCGGGCCCCGCGGGCGGGAATCCCGCCTGGGCCAGCTGCTGCGTTGGGAGTCGTGCGGAAACGCTTTCGCCTGGGGCGGCAGAGGGGCTGGGGCCAGAGGGCTTCCCTGGCTTCCAGCCACGGTTCCCCTCCCAGCCGGCCGCGGCTGGCGGTGCTGCAGCACGGCCGGGACTGGGCCAGCAGGAGGAGGGCCCACGGGCTGCCTGCACCACCGGAGCGCTGCCGGGCCGGCCAGCTGCTGCTCCCCCAGAGAGCCATTTGCCCTCCCAGCAAGCTGCCACTGGGCAAGCGGGACAAAGCGCCCGGGCCCACGGGGACAGCCATGGGAAGGGCGGCTTGGCGGCTTTCTGAGACCCGGTGCCCAACCAGCCGTGGGACGCCTTTGCCTCTTCCTCGGGTGGCCTCAGCCCTCTCTGTTTCTCCCCCAAATCCCACAATCCCGATAGAGCCCCTCCTTCCCCTTGCTGCCTAGTGAGGCCAACGCCCTCGGGTCTCTGGGGGAGAGAACGACAGCTCCCTCGGGGGCCACGGGGTGCGCACGGGACTTAAGGCCCCCAAGCCCCAGGGGCCCTGGGGCCATCCGGTGCAGGCCCCCGCTCGAGGCCTCGGCACAGCGCCCGCGTGTCCTCTCCCCGCCGCCAGGATCCAGCGCGAGCAGATCGAGAAGGAGCGGCGGGAGCACGCGCGGCGGGTGGCCCTCCAGCAGGCGCATGCCGACGAGATCCGGCGCCAGGTGCGCGAGCACCAGCAGAAGCAGGTCCAGGAGCGCGTCGCCCTCTTCGAGGAGGGCAAGCGGCTGAAGGAGGAGGCGCGGCGGCGCAGCGAGCGCCTCAACGAGATGAAGCGCAAGAAGCTGGACGAGCTCCGGTGAGAAATCAGCAGCAGGGGAACGTTCCCTCGCGGCTCTGGGATCGCTCAGGCCCGGCATCAGAAGGGCTCTGCCGGGATTCTTTTGTGTGGAAGGGGATTCGGGCACGTAATTTTTCTGGCCGTGGCAAAAGCAGCACAAGGCAGGCCTGTGTTTCACATCTGTGTGAGAAATAGCCGGGAATGTACGAGAATTCCCATTTGCTGGCCAATCACACGTGCAAGTTCAGCACTCTGGATGTGAAGGTTTGCCTGCCAAAAAAATTCCACATCTCCTCCCCAAATCCTGGCACGACTTGCACAAGCGTCCTCCATGCATGGAATCCGCTCCACTTCGGACCATGGAGGAATGTTGCCCAGGTGAGGGAAGCCTGTGCCACCGTCCCAGTTGATCGTGTGGCAAGTTCCCTGTTCCTGCCGAGCGCAGAGGGGAAGCTGGGCGGAGAGAGACTGTTTGGGGAAGCCTTGCCATCCCAGCCATCGGCCTTTCACCCAGCCCAGTAAGTCGGCTGCCCCGGGACGGCCGCAGGCACTCCGGCAAGCAGCCTCGTCTTGATTTTTCTCTCCTCGTTTGCAGAGCTGCCGGCCTCCCTGAGAAGTACTGCGCCGAGGTGGAGCGCAAGGCGTACATGCAGTCGGCCCCGGTGCACTGAGTGGGAAAGACGCTTCCGGCCACACGCCGCAGCCCTGCCGACTCTCCACGGAGCACCCAGATGTTCTATTTATTATCCCAAGGGTTTTATGCGTAGAGGTATTACTGCATGTATCTGATTTTTTTTCTTTAGGGTCACGACACAGACATTCAAGAAGATATTATCTCTGTACTTTGCAGAGCCCCTGCTGGCTCCAGCCAGCATTGTAAATAAACGTTAAGCAGCTATTATGGTGCCTTCTCTCTTCTTTTCTGGTTGGCCTGCTAAATGCTGGCCATGGACGAGGGGCCCCCACGACCTCCAGCCTGCACTCCCGAACTCTTAACAGGCTGATAAAATGCTCTCTACTTAGCAGGCTGGCAGAAGAAAATTGGTAGAAGACCGCCTCGGTTTGCCAACCTGCTCGGTGCCCCGCGGGCACTTTCTGGCTGCCAGAGGGCCAAGGTGGTGCTCAGAGCACAGGACTGGGACTCAGGTGATCCGGGTTCGAGTCCCCGCTCAGCCATGGAGCCAGCTGGGTGACTTTGGGCCGGTCACAGCCTCTCAGTCCAACAACTCACAGGTTGTTGTGAGGAGAATTATGTAAGCCACCTTGAGTTTCTTGCAAGAAAAACGGTGGGATATACAGTAAATATAGCAAAGAAATAAATGCAGACGATGGCATTTGGAAATGGAAGGCTGGATCCTTCCGCGCCGTGACCAGGGTGAGATGCATTGCACCGTTTTGCTGGAGCCGGTGTTTTGTCAGTTGCCAAATTCCTGCTGACAAGAAAATTGGCTTTTGGCTTAAATTAAAAAGAAGGTGGAAAGAGTCATGTGGGGTTGCAGAGACAAGTGTGTAAAACTCCTGGGTTTGTCTGGCTGTTTTTCGGAAGCCAGTGCTTCAGGGGCAAACAGTATCCACCCATCAAGAGCTGGGTTGGACTTTTCTGTCCTTTGAGAGGTACCGATCAGCTTGGCTTATGTAGATTACGCCTGATTCACAGAGTCTTAAAGGAGGGCTGGTCTAACCGCCTAGCAGGAGCCTCTGGGTTTTGAGCCGGTCCCTGGGTTGCTTTGTCGGCCCGTCTTTCTCGACCAACTGGTCAAAAAGATCCCCTGACATCCCTTGGGCTTATGCACAAAAGCTGAAAAGCGCTGAAGGAAAGCTCGTCAGGAGCTTGGACTCTCACCATTGGGAAATCTTCGTGGCATGTGCAGCGCAGGGAAGGAGAGAAGACCAGATGCCCAAAGGGGGAGAAGGAAACCAGTGGAAGAGCCATTAAATAAGCAACCATCAGCTCGAAAGGGACACGCCTTCCCTGGGCGGCAGTGACTGAACATGACTGAGGAGAAGGGCGTGAGCCGGGCAGAGATGGCGCGTGCTAAAGGAAGTCGGTCGGAAGCCCTTGGACGAGGCATCGTGGGCGGGCAGAGCCGGCGTGCCGGTTGCTGTGTCGGGCCCTGCCCTTCTTTTCGAGGGTGGCCAACGGCCCGAGGGGCGGCCGCAGCTGGGCTCCTTTGGGGGAAGGCCTCCTCATGCGGCACAGGGGCAAAGCGCAAGATCCACCACCGCAGATGCAACTTGGATGGCTTTCGAAAGAGTCGGCAACGCTCCCGTAGGACAAGCTTATCTGTGACTGCCAGCCACGATGCCGCCCTGTTCCCTCCAGTATCGAAGGCCACATGCCTCCTATCCCAGAAGCGGATGGGCGCTATCCGCTTCCCATCTTCCCCGTGGGCTTCCAGTTGGAACAGCTGTCTGGCCCCCAACCGCTGCCCTGGGAGGGCCTTTGCTTTGATCCGGCCCGGCCCGGCGTCTATTCTTAGTCGCGAGATCCCACTTCCTCCATGATGTGATAAACCAGCCCAGATGTGAATTTGGAAGTATCGATTGCAATGTACATAGAAGCCCTTCAGAGGAACGTGCAGACAAGCGCTGGCTCCCTCGGCCAGGAAACGGAGAGGAGCACCGCCCCCTAGAGTCAGGCATGACTGGACTTAACGTCAAGGGGAAACCTTTACCTTTACTGCAATGTAAATAGAAGCCTTTCAGAGGAATGTGCTGTTCTCAGTGGAATAGGATGCATGG
The DNA here is from genome assembly GCF_004798865.1 of Varanus komodoensis. NCBI lineage: Eukaryota > Metazoa > Chordata > Lepidosauria > Squamata > Varanidae > Varanus > Varanus komodoensis. The sequence continues at coordinate 1,682,629 of NW_025336157.1, read as the reverse complement.
CCCTTCAAACAGCTGGAATCAGAAAGCTGGAGGGGACCGGCCCCCGGTCTAATCCTGCATGGCCCTTGCACTGGTCCTCGGGAGAGCCAGGGTGCCCGCATCCAGGCACAACAATCCACAACCCACGAGCCTTAATTGCCAAATGACACCTCTGTCTCCAGGGGCAGCCATCTCCTGGTGCGTCCAGAGAGGGCAAACAACTGCGGAAGTCCGTCTCCTCCCTTCCCTCCTTTGGGAGCTTCCCGGGGGCAGACCAGTGCCCAGGTAAATGAAACTTGGCCTTCCTCTACCGAAGGCCATAATTAAGCTCTTATGACTTCAGTCTGGCAAACAGCGTTACCAATTTCTGCCACTCAGTTGCGGATGCCACACCCAGGAGAGCACCAAAGCCACAAGCCAAATGTGTTGATTTTGCTCAGCGTATGAGCCTCTGTGTGGGATTTTCCCCCAGCCGGGCTGTTTTGACACACAACAACCGCTGCATTTTTACACACCTGTGCTAATGCTAAGTCCATTCCTCCCTCTTGCCTTTCCCAAGCTGCCAGCGTCGGAGAAAGGGACTGGGTGATTTTGGGAGGTTAGGGTCGGATCTGCAGGAATTTCTTTGCAAAAAGAGAGGTCGCTTCACCAGGAAAACACTGGGAAGCGCTCAACCAGACTTGGCGTTCTCTGACCTGCTTACTTCCAAACTCTAATTAGAGGCAGGGTTAATTAACCCTAACCAAATTAGGCTGCCCTTGGCTTTGCAATAGGTCCCTGCCGGCCCATCCTAGCACTGCTCAAAACAATGGAATGCTGACTTCCTGGAAAGCCAGCCGGAAGGAAGAACCGGACTGGCGCTCGATTGCAGCGTTTCGTCTGTGCAGCTGTATGTACAGCCTTGCCCTCGACAACCCCAGAACGGGACGATTGCTAAAAGAATCCCTCATCGCAAATCGGTCAGGTGCTTGCTAGAAGGCCCCGGGAAGCACCTACCTGGAAACCTGTTGATGCCACGGGCAGTTCGAAAGGGAGGAGCCCCTCTGCATTTCCGGTTTAGATCCTGAGCGAGGGAGACGAGAGGATTCGCCAGGTTCTCCACAAGTGGGACAGAAAAGAGCCTGAAATGCAAAACAGACTAACTGCAGCTGGAACGCAAATCGGCCGATAGGAACATGCTAGTCCAGGGCCATGTTTTTAAAGTCCGGATTTGAATCCCCGTGTGGGTCAAGTCCTGTTAGCCTCGCCTCTTTTTCCTGGCAGGGTCTTCACCTTTTATAATAGCCCTATGGCTGGTTGGTATTCCCACACCTAGGAATAGCCAGGCCTGTTTTTGATTTTTGTAAGCTGCCCTGAGATGCTTTTGCATATAGGGCAGGGTATAAATATTTTAAATAATTAACATAACATAACATAACATAACATAACATAACATAACATAACATAATATAATATACTGTGTGCCTTCACCGCTTTGAGTATCTTGCATACACCAAGCGATAACAATGCCCAGTCAGTCCATTTCTGTTCTGGCTTGTAACAAAACATAACATGGACAAATCAAAGGACTGGCAAGATAATATTTCTGTATCCTGACAGTCTCCCCAGCAGATGCAATATCTCTATTTTTTATTATTATTTCATTTCTATACCGCCCATAGCCAAAGCCCTCTGAGAGGTTTACAGCATTTAACTAGGCATTCAGTCCGGATATGCATTAATGAGCACATCTATTTAAGTCCACACTTGCCTGATTGAAGGGAGATTAGGCAGATGTCTGCCACCAGCTCTTAAATGGAGTTTACACAGACAATTTACAGAATTCTGTCAATCACATGCCATTACCTCTGAGCTCTGCTTCTGGGCGTTCCAGAAGCAGCAAATCTGATCAAACCATCAGCTTTGAGATGCACTATCATGACTGTGTGCATTTCTATTCATAGTTGCAGTGTCTAATGCTGAGCCATAGAATTTGGCATGCTGAGATACTCAGCATGTTTCTAGTCCTCAAGAGAGAAAGCACTGACTGCCTCAAATGCTACAGGGAAGCTGCCTTAGCCATTATAGGAGGAACAATTTAGTCTGGCATAACTTTTGTGGACAAAGCCTTTCTATCTATCTATCTATCTATCTATCTATCTATCTATTTAGAGAACTTCTATGCCGCCCCATTCGCCGAAGCTTCGGGGCGGCTCACAATCATAAATAAATAACATAATATAAAACAATATAATTTAACAGTATAATTTAAGTCGCAGACTCTTACTTGCGAAAGCTTACGCCAGCATACATAAACACCTAATAAAATTTCTCAAGCCCAAGGCTGGGCAAGATTTCCAGTAATCCATGCGCAACCTCTTCTGCTCTACCTTCCCGGGCTGTTGTAAGAGATGCTTGTATAATTTCTTCCCATGTACACTGGGAAGTCTGAGGCCCAATAAAGATGCAATTAATGTATATCAAAGAGACACCACAAACTCCAAACCAAGTGACACCTGGTTTTGGTTTTTGTTGCTGCTAGCTGCGAAGTCGCGTCTGACCCATCGCGACCCCATAGACAACACTCCTCCGGACCTTCCTGTCCTCCACCATCCCCTGGAGTCCAGCTAAGCTCACGACTGCCCCAGTGACCCCATCCAGCCCCCTCATCCTCTGCCGCCCCCTTCTTCCTTTGCCATCCATTGTTCCCAGCATCAGGGTCTTCTCCAGGGAGCCCTTCCTTCTCATTAGGTGGCCAAAATATTTGAGTTTCATCTTCAGGATCTGGCACATCCTATTTATAAACCTACAGCTGTTATAGATTTAAACATTTCTCTGTATGTCCCTCTCTCACCCATCAATTTATCTCAACAGATCTGAAAAGGTGAAACATTTCAGTATAAAACTCCCGTTCCGGTCTCGAACCAGACCATGCTACAGCGACAAAACTTATAAACTGGGTACTCATATTTATGCTAAGCCTTTTTCCAAGATGTCTTTCAAAACCAGGGCGGTGCCTCCAAGCCCCATCCGTTTTATAGAGACATTCACAGCACATTCACCAGGTTTGCATCGCTGTTCCATGAAGTGACAGATGTCATGCGAACCTGCGTGACACGTCAACCGTTCACCCAGCCCTGTGAAGGATCCAGGCGCTGCTTCCTTTGCTCCATAAATCTTACTCTCATCCAGTCCGCAGAAAGATCATCCGCCCATTGCCTCCAGGCTGACGAGCTAATTGTGAGTTTGCTGGGTGTTTCTCCTCCCTTGCTGATGCAGAATGATAGAAGAGCCGTCGAGTCCACCCCAAAGAGACACGCCAAACATAAAGACACTCCCTCCTTCCAGCACCCAGACCACAACCATCCCCAGTGAGGTTGTGGAGCAAGGCACCGTTTGGGTGGGTGACCAGGCAGCTGTATAAGTCATCCCTGCACACAGAAATCTACCTTCTCAAGGAAAAGCATTCTTGCTAAATTTCTCTGAGCAGGGAGATATTCATTTGTTCGCTTTCCATGGAGCTGCTTTTGATTATTCGAACATTGTCAGATGGGTTGGAGCCGAGCTGGGTTGGAAACTCACGGGACTGAATGCCTCATTTAAATCCTATTGCTCTCTCTGGGACCGCCGGATCAACCGTCTGTGCTTCCATGTGAAATGGAGTAATCCAGACCTAAACTCATCCCTTTCATGAGAAATAAGCATGGTTCTTAAGCTTAATACTGCCCGCTACACACACACACCAAGAGTCAGTCTCTTTGCTTTTGGATTTTTCTTCTTCTCTCATGTGCATATTTCTGCAGATTTAATGAACCCAAACTGGTAACAATTAATGCACTAAATATTCCATCACCGAGTGCCAGGCCTGGCTTAAGTTTCTTCTGCGACTGATCAACAGAAGTGTCCTTAGCCCCTCTGTGCAAGTAGCTGGACCCAAGTTACTAGTCCATGGGGTAGGGGCTTGAAGAATGGCAAAGGGGCTCTGCGGACATGCTCCAAAGCTCCGCATCCTGCTGCCCACATCAGTCTAGTGTGGACCTTACACAAAACTAAGTTTCCTGCGTCAGTGCTCAATAAAGAGGCGTTCACAAGCCCGGCTCAGCAATTTCTGAGTGGCGAAGCCCCAAACCCCACGCCTGCCATTCCGGAGGAGCACGTACTTCTCTCATTCTGCCCTGAAGCTCATGGCAGGGTACCCTGTCGGAGACCCCAGATAAACCCCGCTTTAGGGCTGCATGTGGGAATGTGCAGAAACTTTTGAAATCTGTCCCATCTACGTTGCATGGATTATAAGTCTTCTTTCCCCCTGTCAGTAGCTCATGGACCGAACTGGGATTTTCCAAGGATGCATGAGAATGTTGCACCAACTGCACCAGTCCAGATTTGGACGAAGAGAATTCACACCAGCAGCCGTACACACGAGTGCACAGAGATATTAGTACTAATGTGTGTTAGTTCAGGTGTGGAATTGTCCAAATCTTGCACACGCAGATGTTGAAGAAACTGGTTCGCAAGCCTGCGTGATCCAGAAAATGTGGAATCCAGTTTTAATTCCTGCACATCCAAACTCACACGAATCCACGGTGGATTCATGTACCACCAGACCCATGCTTCCGACAACCTGAGCCCTCCAAGAAGCCCACCCGTAACTACAGCAGCAATTTGTGGCACATGGGCACGCCAAAGCTGGGACGGGGAAGGGGCGAGCCCCAATTCTTTCCCAACTTGTGAAAGCGTTATGGTCTGGTCACCTGAACTTGTCTTGCGTTATGTTCTCCAGGTCTGCTCCACCGATCCAATCTGAGGAGTCATGACTTTGCCACAGCAGTTCAGTTTCATTGATGTGCCACACGCTCATTAATGAAAACTCTGTGCCCAAAAAAAAAAAAAAGGAAAGGAAGTGCAATAGCATCACTGTTCTTTCTTAGGGATCATCTTGGGAGCGAGCGAGCCGTGACTTTTCATGGAATCAGCCCCTATTTTGCAATCTCCCAGTTTCAAGCCCAGCAATGAAAGCACGCGGCTTCTTTTGCACTTCACAATCAGGACCAGGCCATCCGGATCTTGGCAAAGCAGCAAGAAATTCGGATGCAGAGGAGGATGGGAAGTGTTGCTGCTGTACGCCGTGGCCCTTGATGCGACAGCATTCAACACACACTGAACCTGGGGGGCACAAACTGCCCCCCACCTTGAAACAGCCCTGCACCCCCATGCCGGTTTGGGGGAGCGGGCAGAACGCCAGCCCATCTCTGCTTCCAAGCTGGCCCACAGGAGCCCAGAAATAAATCAAAGTATCCAAAACATCCTCAGTCAAGAATCCTAAAAGTCCCAGCAAACAGCTCAGGGCCTTGCTTTTCTTGCCACACGTGTGTGTGAATTTCAAGTTTGGTTCAAGTAATAAAAAAATGAACCCTTAGAAAACCCCGGAGGGATCCAGCTAAGTTTGCCCCAAACGAGGTCTGTGCATCCGGCACGGGACTTGACTCTCACGCATCCTCTTTGTGTCGTGTGTGGAAATCGCCAAGATGAAAGTGTTGCTTAATTGTTAAGTGTGCAGCAGCTTCAAAGGAAACTGGGATGGGTCCCTGGCTCAGCGTTGCAGTTTGGGGGAAGCGCTGTCACCGGCTGCAACTCAACGCAAAGGAATCTTGACCTCACACGCCAAGCAAACCCAGGAGGGTAAAAATATCGAGGAGGCTGTGATCTTCCTCCAACTCTCCGCCTGTGCGGAGCTGCTTCGGTCCTGCCAGACTCTCTTTGCCATCATCATACGGAAATCCAGCTTTTTGCAGCAATGGCAGTGAGCCAGGCTCTCCGGCTGCTGCTCACCTGTATGATGCTAGGTAAGAGGTTTCATTTGGGATTATCTTGATTGATGCAATTTCTGTGCAAATCTTTCTGATTTCTATCTTGCAAAGGGATGTGGTTTCCAGCTAGAACCAGTTGCTGACAAAAGGTCCGAGACTTAGAATGTAAATTCCAGAAAACTTTCAAGGTTTCAAGGTGAGAAAAGGGGGCTCTTTTGGAAAGGAATAGAGTAATGTAGTAGTTTAAGGGGCTTGGCTAGGGCCCCGTTCAAATTCCCACAATAGGAAACTTAGCTTACCTTACAGGCTGTTGTGAAAATAAACATACATGCCGCGTTGAGAGCAAAAGCAGGATGTATTATATGTAGGTTTTCACATTTTCTCGGTTTACCTAAACATCGGTGTCTGCTTTCTGCCACTTGTTCTTGAAATCTTGTTACAGTTTAATTTTGTTATTGCTCAATTGTTTTTTTAAGCCTGAGTGCCGCTCTTTTATTTAATAAACTATTTGGAGAAGGTAACAAAAGGCAGCATTCCAGCTGAAATGGTAACTAGATTAGAATACAAGAAGGTTAGACCAGATCTGGAAAAAATCAGCAAAGAGGCTTGCTTTATCTCTGCAACTCTCTGACATATTTTCAGAGCACCTGGGTGTTCGAAGTGTTAGGCATGATTCAAATCCAAAGCAGCAAGAAATTCAGAATAAAACATGATGCACCGTAGCAATACAATAGCAGAATAAAACAACAAGCAAGAAACTCAGAATAAAACATGATGCACCATAGCAATACAATAGCAATAGAAGACAGAGCGTCCGGTGCATCTAATCCACATTTTAATTGTTCCAGTTTTTGGAGAAAGAGCAGGCCTGTTGGTTACCCTGGCCAACTGGGCACTGTTTGCACCTAGGAGAGAGAAATTGGCAGGCCGCATGCAGAAATGTCTTCTCCGAGAAAGGGGAAGCTCATCCCACCCACCCCAAAATTACTCCAGGGAAGGCTGTGGATCCCAACGGCCGAAAAGGGGGAACCAGGCTTCGCGGCAGAGAAACAGCGGGGGACGGGGCTGAAACAATGATCGGGAACGCTCTTGCCATAACATTTGGTGGTCTGACTTTTATGATCGCGTCACATCGTCCAAACCAACTTTGTGTATCATAAATAATTGGAATTTGGGAAGTGGGGAAGGGAAAAGCAAGAGGGGAGGAGAGATGAGTTCAGCATGCGTTGCACCCAGTTGCAGGGTGGAGTTAAACAAAAGGAGTGATGAAAAACATGAGCTGAGAAGAGATAAGACCGAGTTTGGGAAGAGATTTCTGGGCCCATGTGAAAGTGACCTACTTCCCCTCCTTCCTTTGTTTATCCTTCTTGTGACAACCCTGTGAGGTAGACCTCTCGTTTACCAAAGTATAATCAAGGTGATTTAAAATCATTAGGAGGAGGATGTTGTTTTTAAATAGATAAATAACAGAGTCTGTCTACCGGCGCTTACTGAATCTAATGCTTAGAAGGGACTCTGGGGGAAATTATTATTTTTCCATTTCGTTACTAGAGTTATAGAACACAAAACTATTTTGGAAATATCTAGACGTCTTCCCAAAATGCATTGCGAAAATGCGCTGGAGAGGTGGCAGTTATTGTGTGTCCCCTTGCCTTTTCTGGTGCCCCCTTAGCAATTGTTCTTTGAGACAAAGGGGGCCAGGAGACCAAGGGAGGGTCCCAAGAGCACTTCCTGGTTGTGTCGCTGCCTCCAAGGTGCAGCGGACACACGACTGCCCACGAAAGGACCCACATTTGATGCCTGGGGGAAAGTGCCTTGTCTGAATCCAGGGGATGGCTGCCAGTCAGACCATAGTATAATAAAGCAGCTTCCCAGGCTCATATTTCGATCCACCTCTTATTTAGAACACAGAGGACTAGAAACTTACTTCCGTTTTAAGGGCTGGCCATGCAGGCCTGTCCTTGCCAATGGGCCCATCCAGTCCTCGGCGTTCTCTAGTCAGGCTTGGAGAAGGCGTCCATCTAGGACACGTGGCAAACCACGATCTAACGGTGCGGAGAAAACGGGCTTGGTTCCACCAGAAGGCTGATTCTGTGGAATCGTAGACATAATAGGAGACATCCAAGACGCATGTGACAAACAAGCCCACCCTGAGCACCGTTGCAGGCCACCCGTACCACCAGGGGGGTGGCCTGCTCGCTGACGGAGCCTTGCTTATGAGCATGCATTACTCACAAGAAGATCCTATTGCTCAGGATGACACTTCCACGTCTGGCAGCCAGCTGTGCCAGAAACGTTAGGCCCCTGAGGACGGGGCCTGCTCGGTGTTGGCCCCCAGATCCAAAGAGCAGGTAACTAGGCCTTGAGGGCAAGGATCACTGTCCATCTCCCCTGAAGGACTGGGTTACCCCCATCCTCCTCTAGGGGGGCAGCCCCTCTGTACCATTCAACTCAGTGTGGGGCTAAGCATCCTCCAATGGGGGGGATCCAGGACCCCAAGGGCTGAACATTCACTGTGGGGCCGCCCCTGCTCTTTCCTCACTGCCCCAGACAGATTGCTCCATGCTGCTGAGGATGCTGCTCACGCACCCGTCACCCCGGCCCTCCTAGGATGCATGCCTTTGATCCGGAGTAAGGCAACACTGCCTTCTGGATCAGGGCCTCCACAGGAGGAATTATTTCCCAGGAATGAGGAACAGAAAACCGGGATTGTCCCTGTAAACAGAGCCTGCTGGAAGGATGCACTGCCATCATTTTAATTATTAGATAGAGTTGCTGAACAGGTTCACAAAGCAATTTCTGCTGATTATTATCCTATCGGACCCAGCAATCTCGGTTTTAGGAGCCGGCCTGACTAAGCACAACAAGCACGAGAGAGAAAAGGTCATATTTCAGTTTTTCCCTAAACTGATTATCCCCATCCACAGTTGTCAACAGGACAGTACACCTGCTCACCCGGAGAAATCGGCCATGGATTCCAGCAAATTTTGATTTACTGAATCCAGCCGGCAAGTTTCTAAAGCAAAACTTTATTCCTACTTTGTGCAAACTTGTAGGCTATTAAAAACAACAACAACTTTCCGGGAAAAATTTGCAAAACTTGCCTTTTGCAAAATTGTGCATCTTGTGTTTGAGCAACTACACCAAATCTTAACCCGGTTCTCATAGTTTGCTTAAAAAGAAAGTGATCTTATTCATGAGCGGGTGATGGGATGAAAGAAAGCTGACCGAGTGCAGAACGCAGACAGATCGGACTAAAGAAAAGTCATACCTCTCTAAAAGTCACCGGCTTCCTTACTGAAATGACAGTCATTCTTTCCAAAGTGGTGTCTAATTTATTGCATTGTATTTATTTATTGTTTTTAAAGTCCTCTGGGTGATGCATTCAATGCACGCAGAGCCTTGTCTAAATTTCAGGTGGGTGTGATCTTTCTAGTAACGTGGGCTCCATCCAGAGAGGGCTTTAACATTTAGGAGACCCAAAAATTGGTATGGGGCCCAGAAACTGCCGATTCTGATGTGTGGGCACTCGAGCTCCGTGGGGTTTTGAGCAGGCGTGTGCAGAAAAAGATGCAGCTGAGCATCTGTAGGAAAAGGTTCCTGCCATCCGGCTGCATGGTGGCCGGGTGGCCTGCTTGATGGAGGACGGTCCTCCAGTTTGAAGACGGCAGGGGCAGCCCCACATGCAAAGGGGTGTCCGGTTTCCAGATCGAGAATCACGAGAAGGGAGGGTAGCCCAGAACCTGCTTAAATCCGAGTCCTCATTCCCCGGCTTACCTCTTTGCCAACAACCGGGCCAGTGTGGTGTAGTTGTCAAGAGGGTGGGACTGGGACTCTGGAGATCCAGGTTCGAGTTCACACTGAGCTCCCCTTGGGCCAGTCATGACTCTCGGCCCAACCTGCCTTGCAGGGCTGCTGTTGTGAAGGTAAGACTGGGAGGAGGAGCAGGAGGATGCAGGTTGCCTTGAAATAAGTAAGATCATTCTGCAGATGCTGCTGCATGTGGGGATCCCTTTCCTTGGGGGCAGGGAAGACTCACCCTGCCGAGCGGGGCCTTCTTTTCCAGCTGGGAGCACCGCCGTCAGGATCAAGGGCGACGGACAGAAGGTCCTGTACCTGCCCAAAGGGGAGTCCGTCAACTTGGGGTGCCCCTTTGCTTCGGACCCGGAAGACAACACTCCGGACAACGACTGGGACATCGAATGGAAGCGGACGGTGCCCGGCCAGCATCCACAGGACAACCCGGTGAGCGTGTGAGGATTTCACCCCCGGTTATGGGGCGGTGACAGAGTGACCCCGGATTTCTGACTCCCATTTTAGAAAGGCTCCGTCAGTGACACAGTGCGTCCCTCCAGGTGTTAGTCTGAACCTGCAAGGAGCGATCCCTTGGACCCAGCCCTCCAAAGATTTGGTTCAGCACCTGGGCAGCTCCGGTTGAAGCTCAGACTGAACTCCGGGGTGGCTACACCTCCCCACTGAGGACAGAGTAGCCAGCCACTGCCGGATCCTTGCCAAAAGAGGGCACCGCAGCCTGACTTACTCACAAGGAACCCCACTGCCTGAGCTCACTGGGGGATTTTCCGAAGCAGGAGACCCCCAGAAGGCAAGCTTTGGCTCCCCACCCCGGAAGGGCTGTAAAACGGCTCTGCCCACCCATGGCAGGGAATGGTTAGGGAGCTCAGGAGCAAGGCCCCCACCCCAGCTGCTGGCACCAAAGTCTCCTGCAATCTTCCCAGTGCAGAAATGAGCACAAGGCCTGGGATTTCGTATCACAAGCATCTCTTCCACCAGCTAATCTGTATTTTTGATCATTCCAACTGTTGGGCCGCCCAAAAGTTGCGCTCTGCCACCCACATAACATAAGGAATGGGGATAAGATGTGCAGATAAGATTGCTTCTTCGGCACGATTCACGCTGCCGTTTTTACTCACAGCCACAACTGCTTCTAGTTCTGCAAAGCCGGTGAGGAACAACCAGCTGCACCATCCCCTGAAATTCCCATGCAGACATTCATGCTGCAGGAAGCATTGCTCACAAGCGCTCCAAATAGCTTTTCACCCATGAGGACTAGGAACCTGGGGGGCCGGAATCTGCCACTGAGACTCTCCCTTCGCTATGCAGCTTTGCCTGTACCTCTGCTCTGTCCAATGCATTTTCCTTCATTCTCTCCTCCTCGCCTTCTTCCCCTTAAGCTCCTGGGCTACCACGACCACCAGGTCATTTACCCCGGGTCGCCTGATCTCCAGCAGCGGGTGGGCTTCACTTCGGCCGACCCCAGCCTGTACGACGCCTCCATGCAACTCCGGGACGTACAGGTCACCGACTCGGCCACGTACGAATGCACGGTGAAGAAAACCACAGAAGCCAAACACAAAGTAACGATCACGGTGCAAGGTAAGGAGCATCCGTTCCTTCTGGCAGAGAGCCGGCCTGGCTGAAATCCATCCCCCCAAGCAGTCTTCCCAACCCGGTGCATTCCAGGAGTTTTGGACAGGAATTCCTGCCAGTCCCCCAAGCCGACACGCAGCCGGGGAGCCAACCGGGTGACTTTGGGCCCATGCCAGACTCGGCCCGGCCTGCCTCACAGGGGTGTTGCGGAGGGGATACGTCTGAGAGCAGCAAGGGGGGAAATGATGGGCGCCGCTTTGCGTTCTTTAGGAGAAAAAGGGAAGAGATAGGATAGAAACCTAACAAGCAAACAAACCATGCCAGGGCAAGTCAGCGGCAGGCGAAAAAGAAGACCAAAGACGAGGCGGGTGGAAGCCGCAGCCTGGATTTAGGAGAGCTGAGCGGGGCTGTCCTGAATAGGGTGTTTTGGGGGTCCCTAATGCATAGAGTCGTCGTAAGTTGGAAACCCCAATACCAACAACAGGCGCAGGCCTTTTGCATGGCTTTCCGGGGGTCATTTGGGACCCAACCACCCCAAAATGCTTTGCATAACAGCAAAGGAGGATTCAGTCCAGGTGCGGTTGTTCTGTGCTCCCATTTTGGGCACCTGGAAGTCCCAATTGTACAGAGCACCGGTGGAGACAAGGGAGATGCGAATCGTGCACTTTGCAACGGAACTAATTCTGGATGTATCTCAAATGTTTTCTCCTCACCCCGTAAGACCATTAAGTTCAGACCACCAACCGGGTTCAGAACATGCCGTAACCAACACTCCAAGTTTGAGGATGGATTGACTGGGGGTTGTCACGGCACCATGACAGGCTATAAAAATGTGGGTTAAGGGTGTCCTCTGAATCCAGCCGAGATGGCAAAGCACAGTGAACCACCCAGCAGCCACCCATGGTTCTCTTCATGGGTTGCTTGTGGTTCCGTAGGGAGACTCGGTTCAGACAACACAGTGACCCATATTTCAAGAACGACCTCTAGTTCAGCGGCGACACACCCTCAACCTGCAGATACAGGATACTGTTTTGTCTGAGCCCAGACGCTGCCTGCAACCTGGTTGTTCTGGCACAGAAAACCCGGAGAGCTGCTACAGGCAAAGCCCCTCCCACTCGGCAGCACGACCCCCAGGTCTGACGCAGGTGCCCCCTCTCTTTCCAGAAAGGCCGGCAGTGCCCCAGTGCACGATCATCGGAGACATAGCCTACGGACAGGACATCACGCTGCGCTGTTTCACCTCCGTCGGCTCCCCGCCCCTCAGCTACCGCTGGTCCATGATGCACGGCGAGCAGTTCCGGGACTGGCTGCCCCCGGGAGGGTCGGCAGGTGAGTACCAGCTCCTTTGGGTTTCCTTTGGGGCCAGAGGTGGTCCGGCAGGAAGCCGGGGAAGGAACTGTGAGCACGGCCAAGGAGAGGGTCACATTGTTCCACCAAGATTTCGGTGATGGGTGCCAATTCCAGCAACCCAGGGGCACGACGACATCAGGCCTGATCAGGACCTTTCGGCACTACAAAGCTTAGTCCTGAAATTATTTGCATCTCCACAATTGCTACGGCAATCTTGCTCACCTGGGAGAAAGCTCTGTGGAACTCAGCCCGGTTTCCTCCGGTCCGAATGAGGTCGCACTTGGGAAGCTTTTGAAAAAATCACCCCTAGCTGAGGTGCCCAGTTTAACTTTTAAGGAGAAATCAAACCGTCTTGCTAAGCGGGTGCTGATCAAAATGGGAATCTGACTCCTGGCATGAAGTCAGATTCCAGGGCTGGCACAGAAGAGGACGTTTCATTGTGAAAGGGGGCCGTGGAGTCCGCCCAGGTCCGGATCTTGCCGGGAGGGAAGGCACCGCTCTTTGGCAGGGGCCCGATCCCGCGGAGGAAGAGTGCGCACGACTCTGCTGGGAAACGACCCAGACGAGGCGCCAGCACTCTGGGGGACCCTCCCAGCTCCGCGGCTCAGTCGTCCCCCTGCGTTTCTGCTCCCGCCGTGCAGGTTCCGTCCCGGGAGACCTGCACATCTACGACCTGTGCGAAGACCACGTGGGCACCTACCAGTGTGCCGTCGGCAACAACGTGGGCGTCTCGTACTGCACCGTGGACGTGTACCTCGGCGGAGGTGAGACGCTCGCGGGGTCGGTGGCACGGGTGGAAGGCTCAAGGCGGGGAGGCACAGGCCGTGGGGTGGGGTGGGTTGGCCCTGAGGGGCTGCCCCATTGAAATACGCTTGTGAGCGTGCTGGTTTCGTCCCTCACGGACTTTCCCCCTTCTAGCCGGCCTTCTTTACAGGGTCGTTGTGGGGGGAAAGGCGCGGAGAACGACGCAGGGAGCTTTTTGGAAGGGAGGCAAGGGAGGGGGTGGAAGGCGAAGGCATCTGAGCGCCTCCTCTCCTCTCCGGACTCTCGCAGGGGTCAGCTACGGCTGGATCATCGGCGGGTCGGTCGTGATCGCCCTCCTCGCCACGGCGCTGATCGTCGGCGGAGTGATCTGGTGCTGCCTGTGCTGCTGTGGGAGGGCCTACTGCTCGGGGTGCTGTGGGGCCGGGCAGTGCCCGGGATGCTACTGCGGGAAGGACCACTGCTGGGACTGCTGCTGCTCCTGCTGCGAGCAGAGGCCAAAACAGGAATGCATCGAGGTCAAGCCCAGCGAGATCTGGTGAGTGTCTCGGCCGGGGGGGCCTGCGTGCGGCCGGGGGGGGGGGTGTCGCTTTCTTGTTTGTTCAGTCTCGGAGTCGCGCCCGACCCTTCACGACCCGTGGACAGCATTCCTCCGGGCCTTCCTGCCCTCCACCATCCCCCGGAGTCCACCCAAGCTCACGCCACCTGCTTCAGTGACCAGCATCGTCTGCCCTCCCCTTCTGCTTTCGCCATAAATTGCTCCCAGCATCAGGCTCTTCTCCAAGGAGTCCTTCCTTGGCCCAGAGTGAACTGCAAGAGAAGCAAGCTCCGAGTCCGTTTTGCTCAAAAATGCACCCGGGGATTTTTTTCCCGCAACCGCTTCTGCAGGGTCGTGTGTGGCGCCGTGTGTCGTTCCTGTTTCTCATTTTAGATTGATAGAATTCTGAATTGCGTTACGATCTCTTGAGAATAACCTCAAAGATCCACCAGCAGAATGCCAGCTTTTGCCCGCTAGGCATCTGGGCAACCAAGCCGGTCCTCAGAGCTCCTTGTTTCAGAGAGACCGCCAACACCGACGGCTCCTGTCCCTGGACCTGAGCAACGTCTTCACTGAGTTTTGGTGTCTCCACAGTTCCCTTGGCCCTTTGCTTGTTGTTGTTGATGCGAAGTCGCGTCCCACCCATCGCGACCCCATGGACAACACTCCTCCGGGCCTTCCTGTCCTCCACCATCCCCCAGAGTCCACTCAAGCTCACGCCGACTGCTTCAGTGACCCCATCCAGCCCCCTCATCCTCTGCCGCCCCCTTCTTCTTTTGCCATCTACTGTTCCCAGCATCAGGCTCTCCTCCAGGGAGTCCTTCCTTCTCATTAGGTGGCCAAAGTATTTGAGTTTCATCTCCAGTATCTGGCCTTCTAAAGAGCAGCCAGGGTTGATCTCCTCTAGGACTGACCGGCTGGATCGGCTTGAGGTCCAAAGGACCTCAGCTCCTCACGAGCTCCAACCCCATGTAGCTTCTGGAAATCTTGGCTTTCCCGTCTCGTTTCTCACTGCAATTTCTCCAGCACTCACGGCTTAAGCTTAAAATAAAGAGGAGCAATTAGGAAGGGAGGCGAGGCAGAATGGGGGTTAAGAAAATTGAATCATTCTTCGCTCATAATAAGCCAGAGGGGAACCAAAGGAGAAAAACATCCAGCGTCGATTCGCCCAAAGGGACAGATGGGAAGCACAAAATGCTCGTGCAGGAAATGCGAGAATATACCCGTGAGTTCTCCTGATGATTAATGCTCATCGGTGGCCCCAAGCATAGGAAGAGCAGGTGCATCATTCCTAAATCAGGTGCAACAGATCATCGCCTCCTTTGCCCAAACCGCGGCACAGAGGGAACCATTAAAAGGCTTAATCTCCTCATGCGGAGGCAGTAATGGGCACTCGGGATGTTTTTGTAACAGATGGAACCAATCTTACGTTTCTTGACAAATGTGCACGGTAAGTTGGCAGACGCCCTCCTGAGACAGGCTGTCCAAAGTTTTCCTCCCCAAAACTGCCACAGCAGCAGCTCAAACAGGGCAGCCAGGTTTTGTCACGCAAGGTGCAGTTCATCCTTGGGACTCGGTGCCACAAGATGTGGCCATGGTCGCCCGTTTGGATGGCAAGCAGGGAGGTGTCTAGCAACAGTCGTGAGAGCGAAACAGAACCTCCATGTTCAGTGGCAGTCTATCCCAGAGCACTAATTGGCCTGCCTGGATATATTTGGCCAGCCAGAGCCATCAAGAGGAAAAGGATCACAAAGGATGACGTGGAATATTGGTCTGGCTCAGGCTGCAAGGTTCTCCGTAAGGTTTTCCTTATGGCTGGTGTTTGTGGGGAAATGGTTCAGCTCACGTGCTAACACAAATTTACTGAATTTTGCACTCTGCCACAGCTGTGCAAGTCAGAACTGACCTACCCTTGAAAATCCACACTATTCTGAATTTTGCAGAATAATGCACCCATTATTAAAACAGTGTTTGAACGGGTGGGAAATGGCTGCCTGTTAGAACTCTCGATGCTCAGGACAAAATGGAGAGACTCTCGAAGTCTGGGAGGCACCTAATTTAAGGCTGACCCAATGTGAAGTGGAAAGAAGTGGGGAGCTTGGTCCCTCCTTAGTTGCAAGGAAGGAGCCTCTGTGACTGAGAGCGTTTCTGATTGATTTTCTGGTCAAATGCAAGTTGCAAGACGATTCCGTGAAGGCTGTGCCCACACAGGCTGGGTGTGAGGCAAATTCCTGGGAGTGGCTCCCCAGCCGCGGAGTGAGTGTCTTCCGCTCTCAGCGGCGTAAAAGGGGTAGAAAGAAGCTCATGCTACGTACCTAAGGGGAAAACGTGAGGGAATTAGAGAGCGGGGTGAGTAACTTGGGGCCCTACAACTCCCATCAGCCCCGCACAGCGTAACTGACGGTTAAGGATCAGGGGAGTTGTAGGGCGAAACCTCAGGAGGGTCACGCGGTGCTCACCTCTGATCTAGACCAAAAGCGAACGGAGGTGTTTTTTTATTTATTTATTTATCTATCGATTTGTATCCTGCCTTTTTCCCACAAAGGGCTCAAGGCAGCTTACATCGTTCTCCTCCTCCGTCTTATCCCCACAACAACAACCCTGTGAGGTAGGCTGGGCTGAGAGTCTGTGACTGGCCCAGAGTCACCCAGTGGGCTCCACGGCTGAGCGGGGACTCGAACCCAGATCGCCTGAGTCCCAGTCCCACGCTCTTAACCACTGCACCACACTGCCTCTCTTAACCACTGCACCACACTGTTGAGATATAATTGCTTGGTGGCCAGAAGAGTTGCTGTGGCATGTCATCCAGTCGCAGAATCGAAGAACAGTGGAGTTGGAAGGGGGCAGAGGGCCGCCGGGTCCAGTCCCCTGCCCAGTACAAGACTCCAAGCCCAACCACCCCTCTCCCAGGGTTGCACCTGGAATGCCTCCAGGGTGGGAGGGCCACCACCTCCCCAGGTCTTGGCCTCCACTGCCGTCCCGCTCTTACAGTAGGGAAGGTCTTCCACATGCTCAGCCAGAACCTGATTCCGTAACCTGTTCCGTGTTCGGCACTCTGGGATGATCAAGGAGAGATCCGGGCCTTGAAAGCCCTCCAGATGGTACAAGTCACAAGAGCCCCGCTCGGCTCTGCGAAGATGAGGACTGCGGCTCCCTTGCTGAAGTCCATCCATCGCATATCTGGTGCTTCTCCTCATCTTTGGCTTTCCCTAGCAAGACGGCCTTGCCCAGAGAGCCTTCTCACGGCGTATCCAAAACAGGATACTTTTGCCCTTTTCACTCCTGGGGAAAATTCTGGCTTGAGGCCAGGAGGGAGCTCCGGAGACACAAGAGGCAGGACCAGGGGAATCCCACGTTCTCCAAGCTTTTGCAGAAGTGGAAAAAGATATTTTGGGAGGAGGGAAATTCCAAAGGGGAGCAAAGGAGGAAGGGCGACGGGTCGTGTGCTGAAATGGGAAGCGGGACGGAACGAAGCCTTCTGGGAAAAGGCAGGGGACACGCTGGGCAGGGTCCTCTCCACGCTTGAGGCAGGTGCCACCCCGTCCTCCCCCACCCCGTGCTCACCGTGGCATTTTTCTCTCCCCATCTCCAGCGTGGACGCCGAAGCTCCCCCGAGCCGGCCGTGCAGCCAGGCCTACAGCCGGGCGAGCAGTCTTCACTCCTTACTGGGATACCAGACACGGAGTGCCCAGTACACGCAAGGCCGCAAGACGGCACCCGCCATCGTCCAGGTCAAGATGACGCCCCCCCCTGACAGCGGCACGGACGTTGCGATCTCCCCCGAGTTCCCCTCTCCGCCCAGCTCGGAGAGCGGCGAAGTTTCCGAGCCTTATTACGGCGCGAAGGGGAGAGGGCTGTACTCCCCCTCCAGCTCCGAGGCCAGATACGTCAAGGGCGAGGACCACGAGGGCTTGTCCGCCCGTCCTCAGGTCTTCCCCGAATCGCCCGGTTACACCACGCCGACGGCGGAGCTGAGCGACATGCAGTGGAAGGGCGGGAACGGCAGGCATTACAAGGGCGGCGTGGTCATGATGCGGTCGTCCAGCAAGGAGGGGCTCCTGATATGAGGCCGGGCCAGGAAAAACCAGCCCTGCGGTGTGGGACGGATCTCGCCGACCAGAAATCTCAGCCACTGGCCCACACAAGAAAAGCCTTCTAGACGGCAACTCCCAGCATCCCCCGTTCAGCCACGCTATGATGGGATTTGTTTTTCCGATTCTAGATATATCCCCTTGTACATTTTTAATTGTGCCTAAAGGGAAGGGTAAGGCTTCTGCCCACCGGGGCCCTTGAACTGTCACGAGGGCAGTGTGAGAATTTTATTGGCACTTGCAAAACAGCCAAACCTGCCCCATTCACAGGCCCCGAAGGCGAGCGCGAGGGGGAAAGCCCGCTCCGAGAATGCTTCGCCCGTCGACATCCTCTGCTCGCATTCAAAACTGTGCAAATTTCAGAGAAAAAGCCCTTCAAAACGAGGTGCCATTGAGGAAAAACTACCATTTCACCCATTTAATTCTGAGTTCAGAGGGTGCTCAGCTTTGAAAAGTGCCTCCTTTCCCCTGTTCCTCTGATTTGGGCAGGTTTGCCCCTTCCACCGATCAACGGAGGATGGCGAGCACTCGTGGAAATCCAAGAAGAGACCAGCGGCCAGAGACTCTGTGCAAATACAAGCGCTGCTTGCGTGTCCGTTGCTTCCTCGCTTCCTGCCAGCCTAGCCATGTTCAGCTTGCTTCTTGTGAACAGCCCGGCCCAGCGGTGGAGAGAATCCAGGGAGAATTCAAGATGGAGACTCACGTCGCGCACCATTTCCAGATCTGCGCATCAAAGCCGGCTAGGCGGAGGCCTGTGCGTTTCCCCGAGGACGTGAGAGCTGCGTTGGGGTCTCCTAGCAGTATATAACGAAGCAGCCCTGTCTTGCTTTACTCCAAAGCCAGCCCCATTGAGTTCAAAGGCACTTCCGCCCAGATCGGTGGTGTGGGATTGCCCCCCACGCCAACGGAGACAGGTGCTGGGGACACCCCCTCCTCTGCTTCAAGCTTTCCAACAAGGGGTCAGTGATGTAGTGGAATCGGGACTCAAAGGGGTGCAGTTTTCAGACAGCAGCTTCCAAACTTCCACCCCAGTGCTTCCTCCTCAACTTAGCTGCAGGGACTGGGGAGAAAACCCACGTTCCCAGCAACCTTCGCTCGCTCCCTCTTGCAATGCAAAGTATTTTGGGATGGCCTGGCCTTGAATGGCCACCCACCCTTCCAGAGTGACCCCTGCCATCCTTCGCATCAAGCCACGCAGGAAGACGGCTGCGAAACGCTTTGATCCGTCAAAGGTGCTGTGCACACGCTAAGCATTTTTAGGAGCAGATGGGATATTTTAGCGGCTTTTTCCCTCCCCGTCTCCCCGTAATTTTCACCCCATTTTGGAATGAGTGTTTCTCAGAAAATAATAGCACAGATGGAAAGTAACAGTATTAGTTAAATTACAGGGAGTGGCTGTTTTTAATGTGTGAAAACTTATCCTAAACATACTTCCCATGGAATAGGGTACATGCTCTGCTCTTTGGCATGTTTTGCTCAAAGGTGTCTTGCATGAAATAGAAAAGGACTTTACCTCTCCCGTTCCCTGCTAACTTCATGGCAAGATCACAGTCCAAGCGCTGCTAGAACTAGTTATACCGGGCATAAAGAGCAGTAGTTAAATCAGACACACGATGGAACAAGTAAATATAGAATCTTATTTAGTGTGCACTCAGTTTAAGAATTTTGGGGTGCAGCCCTGTGTGTGTTTAGACAAGGAAAAAGTCTGGCAATTCCCAGCATTCCCCAAGGCAGCCATGTGGGGAATCCTGGGAGTTGTAGGCCTTAGGTCTATCCAAACATTCCTTGGATTGTGTCCTTACCAACTTTGTTGAGCAAAACAGAGAACAGAGGGCAGCTGTTTGTTTGTAAATTGTTCGATGTCTTAGGCCATTTTAAATCCATTTGAGAGTGAAGGGTTTTTTTTAAGTCCTTGTCAACTGAAGGAAGGGATTTTTATAAATTGCAGTATTAACATCTTTGTATCGTTTTTAAGTGCTGTTTATGCTTTATGCGCTGCCATAGTTTCAATAAAGAGTTGCATTTGCTGCTGAGAGATTCCCCTTGAAATTGGCTGTGCAGCTTCATCTGCCTCTTTTGCTCTTGACTGTTTCAATGCGTCAAATAACCCCCTCCATTTAATCCTCAATAAATCACCTGATTTAAAAGCAACCGAGCGATTCTGCAGCAACAGAAGCAACCAAGAGACCTGGGCCAGTCCGGGACATTCAGCTGTCTAAAATACTACAGCGATCCAAGGCAGATGGTACCCAAAGCCAGCCACTTCCTTGGGATTTTCTTGCTCCGGTACCCACCAGCCACCTCTTCAGAAGAGTAATTATGAAGAGTAAAATGAAATAACTTTCAAGGTGGCATATAAATGCAACATAACAACAACACAATGACCGGGCAGAAATTAATCTGCTGCCCCTTCATGAGACCGAAATCCAAGCCCAGTGGGCAAAGCGAAGGCTGGCCCCATTTCTAGACATTTGGTACCAGCCTGGACATCCCTGGGAAAGGTAGTCCAACATCCAGAGGGCACAAGGTTGGAGAAGGTTGCAGAGCACCTTCAAGTCGGAGGAAAAGGTGCTGCCGACGTCATTTGGATCATTGTCCTATTGGCTTATTAATTACAGTGCAGCCAATAGCTGAAGCTCCCTGGGCCGTTTACAGCAAAGGTATGAAGGTGCCACAACAAGATTACCTGTGACAGGTTAATGCCAGGTATTGCCTGACTGTTTGAGATTTTCAGCTTGCCAGAGGGAAAACCCCCGCGGCCCGAAAATGCCGTGTTTGTCATCTAATCCTACATTTCAGAAACAACCCCAAGCAGTTAAGGCAACCCTGTAAATGAACTTGGCACTTAACCCGGCCTGTCGTGTCCTCATTCTTTAGGAATTAAGCAGCGGTTGACTCAGACGTTTCAATTAGCACCTTGGCTTTTGGGATTAGGTGGCTCTGTGCAGAAAACAACACCGTCAAATGTGTTTTTCCAGAGGGGCGGCCGTATTAGATCTGTCACCACGGATGGCTCGTGACGCCCTAAAGGCCAAATCCAGCATGAAGTCAGGGATCAGGGCTGGGGAAGGTCCTTCGCCGGAGTGGGCCACTTAGGGGCCAAGATGGTTCTGGGGGGGTGGGTGCGGAAGGGGGCACCAAGGAGCTCTGTGAGAAGCAAACACTGGAAGAAAGTCATCAGGCCTTCCTACAGGCTGAAAACCTGGTTGTGGGTGCCATAGTTCAAGAACAAAGAAACAGAGCGAGTCAGAAGGGGCCTCCAGGGCCATCTAGTCTCACCCCGGGCTCCAGCTGGCTCCGCTCACAACATGCCCACCATGTGCATGTCCTTGAACATCAGTGTGTGCTTCTTAACAAGAGCCAGGGGGGCTGTACTGGCTGGACTGGGACTCGGGAAATCGGGGTTCTGGTTCCCACTCGGTGAGGAAGGGCAGCTGGTGTGTGGAGGTGAGACAGATTGCCATGACCCCACTGAAATGCAGCGGCAAAAGGTATTTTTATTCACATCACAGTGAGCCTTCCTGAATTTGCGTGGATGCGCGCGTGCATGAGTCCAAAAATGCTGTGCAAATCGTCTTTTGGGGGCGACAGGTTTCCTTTCCGTGGGCAAGGAATTTGCGGCCGGACACACGTGTGCAAGACACACGGTGCGCTGGTGTGCGAGAACTTGGCCGTCTCCACGCTGCTGCCAGTGGCCGTGGGGCAGATCTGCATTGCGCCATCCGCAGGCCTCCGTTGATGGCTGTGGGGGCGGCCAGAACGCGAGAGCTCTGTGCACAACGAGTCGGCTTCCTCACCCTCCTCGTCACCAGCTGCCCTTCCTCACCCTCCTCTTCCTCGGCCATGGAAGAATCTATCCCCCCCCCCCACAAATTTGCCTGGGCTGGGAAAAGGAGGCGAACGAGAGATCTTCTGGGGGCTCTTTCCCCCACAGCCCAGATCACAAACCGGCACCGAGCAGCTGGGCTGAGCCACTCTTGTCCCACAATGCCCCTCAGTTAGCAGCCCCCTGAGGAATGCTGGGAAATGAGAAAGGCAGACAGACAAGCCCTGTCTGTGCTCGAAGTTCATTTCTGTTCACTTTTGACCAGAACTGATCCAGTGTGAATGCAACCTGAGAAATTAATTTTGGAGCTTGTAGTTCACGGAACCCCCCTTTCCAAGAAAGATGCTTTCAGAAAAGTGCACACATTGGAAAAATGTTCAAGAACAGATCCAGTTTTGGGGCGGGGGGCGAGTGCACAGCAATGTCTTGACCAATGGGAGAAAGCAAACGAGGTGGGTGGGCACCTGTGGGATATTTGTGTGAAGATGCACATAAAAGTTCATGCAGAAAGAAGAAAGCTGCAGCCTGCGAAGGACACAAGTTGGAACGAACTTTAAATTCATGCATCCACAGCTAGACTCAGCAGCCCAGGGAAGCCCCAGAAGGCTTGGGGCCAGGTTTTCTGAAGGAACCTGTATGCTCCCACCTGGACCTTAAGGTCATTCTCTGAGGTCCTTTTCAAGGAGAACCCCCCCCCCCCCCGCCGCCATTAAGTAAGAGGGGCGAAGACTCGGAGAAGGGCCTTTCTCATGTGTGGCACCCCATCTTTGGAGTAAACTCCCCAGAGAAGTTTGCCTGGCCCCTACTCTCATTCTACTTTTAGCACCAGGTGAAACCCTTTTTTTAAATTTTCCAGGCATTTCAATAGTTAAAATGGTAGTTTTAATCAGGGTTTATCAGATGTAGCTGCTTGTACCGGAGTATCAATTCCACAAGTTGCCTTGTGTTTATTTTTATTATGGTTGTTGTGAGATTGCTATTTTTTAAATCTTTTCTTACACGTTTTAACTCTGTAAACTGCCCAGAGAGCCCCCCGGCTAGGGAATGGTGTACAAATGTGTACAAATAAATAAATAAACATTGGCATGTGCACAGACTTAAGACACATCAGACACACGATCCAGACTTAAGACACACAATCCACTAATTTCAAGTGGATCGTGTAACTATAAGCGCCGCACGTCTCACCTTCCTGGGGGAGATTGTGAACGTGAGGGCCGGCAAGTCTGTCGGTCGATCCGCTCGTCGCCCCTCGCGGCTCGGCAGCTCCGAGGCCTCTCCTCTGCTCCTCCCCTTACTTTCTTCTTGGAGCACTTCAGCTGGAAACACCTTCAGAGAAAGGCCTGCCCTTGGCCAGCTCTGCAAAACAAAGGACTGTCTTCAGTGAATGGGTCACCCTAACCCTAACCCAACTCAGACACCCCCCGGAGGAGGAGCCGCACGAGCTGGGCAATCGCCTCTCTCAGTCCGTTTTGCGGGCGCCGATGCTCGGGAACGGCAAAGACGGCGGAAGAGGGAGCTTGATGAGCACGAGGGAAGGAAAGCCGTGTTTCTCCGTGTATGTGTGCGAGGTTTGCACAATCACACTGTGCATACACAGGCCTTCCCTGACTCCAGCTGAGCATAAGTCCCTAAAGCACCGGGAGAACCAAACCCAAATCCTCCCACCCCGTTACTGGGCCCCAAAGGCCGCCGGGCGTTGCAAGTGAGGCCGCTGAAGTAGCGTTTTTCACTTTGTGTTCTGGCACGGTATCAAAAATATAAAGATCGCTTTCGGATTTGGGAGTGAAAATTAGGAAAGCTGGGTGTATTGTGTGGAAGTGCGGCAGGACACGGAAAATATGAAACCGCCTCCAGCCCGTTCCCCAAGGCCGTGTTCTTGGGGCTGCGTTTCAACGGAGTGGCCAAAATATTGTCGCCGAACGCTCATCCTGTGGCTCGGCCTTGGAAGAGGCATTCCCTGTCTTTTAGAAAGGGGGACACACGCACAGAGAAGCCAGGAAGCCAGCGAAGGATTCCACCAAAGGATTCCTCCGAAGGATCTCCTGTCAGTTTGAACACAGGTTGAAATTCTGAACAGACAATTCAGGAAAAAAAAGATGGGCTCCATGGGGACCCTCTCTCCCTCCCCCCCCTTCTTCACAGGAGTGACCCCAGGTACCCCAAAGAGCCCAGAAGACATGGGGGGAAACGGGCCAATTTGCACTGATTCCCTGCCTATCCTACTCCACAGGGTTGTTGTGAGGACAAAGTAAATGGTAGCTTGTTCAGGCCATGGGAGCGGGGAAAGAGGCTTGCAGACTTTAAGACATACCTTGATTTGCCCGTTTTTTAAAATCGCAAATGACCGTTTTGCACATAAGCACCCCAAAACCGGGTGGCCGAATGGCCCGGTTTGCACAAAATGGCAAATTGGGCAAATTTATTTATTTTTATTTATTAAAACATTTTTATGCCACCCCATTCGCCGAAGCCTCGGGGCGGCTTACAATTCTGATCTCAGCAAACCATCCAATGAATTCCCGCCCCCACTGAGCACGATCATCGGATCGGAAGCAGGCGGAGAACCTGCCGAGCAAAAGCGAGGCAGATTTCCCTGTTTTGGGACACCCCTATTTTTGCAAGACGAGACGGATCCCATCGGTGCACTGAATCAGCTCAGGTCTTCATTGCTTTTCACCCCATTCAAAGGCCCATTTTAAAAGCAGCTGTTCTGTGGTTTTATTTAAAAGTTTATTGGTCTATCAAGAGAATCTCTAACCCCCCTTTCTTCTGAAGAGGAGGCCCGAAGGAAACGGAATACATTCATTCGCATCAAAACACATAAAAGCGACTTAACGCATCAACTGCGCGTGTACAATGAAATCAGCAGCAAATGGCACCAGGCTTCCAGCACCACAAAACAGCCCAGAGGCTCGGAAAGGACTTTGTGGTTGTTCCAAAACTCCTGTGAGAGATTTGAATCCGGTGGGTGTCTTTCAGGAGTACCGCAAGCACGGCAAGATGGGAAAGGAACGGCTAGGAAGTTCCTCGAGGGGCAGTCAGCAGGCAAAAGGGGAAGTGAAGTCCGTTCTTCTATCTGGAGAGGTTTCCTGTTGCAGCACCGACGGAGCTGTTCGTTAACGCAAAGTATTTACATTCAGTGGCTTCCTCAACATCCTCGCAAGCTCTGCTTGTTCATGATAATGTCCGTCTCCAGGAGAGGGTGGAATGCGAGACCTGCAGGGGCTCATATGACCAGGCCTTCTCTGCTCCTGGTTGGCTCCTTGAAATGGACGCCTCCATAATCTTTTGGCCGGCACCCCTTGGCCGGGGCGGCCTCTTGACCAGCTGTGGAAGAGCCAGCAGGGGATGGCGCAGGAGAATTCATCCAGGGCCCGGCTTGTGCGGGGGCACAGGAAGGTCCCGCCGGAGTGTGGTGAACCCTGGCCTCGGTGGTGCCCACAGAGGGGGAGCCGCCATCCCGGCCTTTGCTCTCCGTCCCGGAGCTCAGACCTGCGTCCTGCAGGGCCGGCGGGAGCCCCTTGGCACAGCCCCGCTCCGTGGGGGACTCGTCCTTGCGGCAGGGTGAGTACCCCACGGCTGCTCTCAGGCTGCCGCTGCCGCTCCCGGATCTGGCCTTCGGAGGAGCCGTGTCCACCCTGCAAAGGGGGGAACGGTGTGAAGAGCGCTCCACTGCACGGTTCCTTCACTGCCGGGCTGCAATCGCAGCCTTCCTTCACCGATACGACGGAGCGCTACAATTCCTTTCTCCCACTACGTTAATGTGGAATTGGTTTTAACTTTGCGAGTTTATGGTGAATTGCTGGATGCTGTGCCATCTTGATCGGTGCTTCTTGCAAACCGTCCCGAGGCACTAGGAGTGGGACGGTCTGCAAAAGCTTTATATCGCCATGTCTGGCACGCTCATCGGCCGTGGCCGGCCGGGCACCGACCTTGCGCGCTTCCCCTCTTTTGCACCTCCGTGACGGTGGCCCCCAAGCCAGGGCCCCTTCTGCACAGACCCCACTGCCCCCCGGTGCTTGGCCTCACCTGATCTGATTGGACGGCTCCGTGCACCGCTTCCTCCTGCAGCAGTAAACCAGCCCTGCGATGAGGCCCGCGAGGAGGAGCAGGAGAAGCAGCGAGCCGAGGACGGCTCCCACGATGATGCTCGCTCGGTCGGAACCTGCCGGACGGGAGAAGGCGGTCGCTCGGTGGCTTTGGACGGCTGCCGGCACCCAGAGGCACCCGCACCGTTCGCAGCCGAGCAAATGGGTTCGTTCTCCGCATTTGGACCAACCAGAAAAGCGATTTGCTTACCTTCTGGGAAGGAGAGATCCAGAACGCACTGGGCGGATCCGACCCTGTTCGCTACACTGCACTGGTAAACTCCGGCGTGATTCTGCGAGAGATTCTGGATTACCAAGTCCCCGGGCTCTGGACCTTCAGAGGAGAGAAATGCCAAGCAACACCCGTGAGGATCTGCTCTACTGAATCTGCACCGTAGTTCTTCAGTAACAGCGCCGAGATCAACAGGACGAGCTTGGCAAGATGGGCAGAAGCTCTGCATTTACCCGCGGGTTTTGTTTCCAGTCCGACTAATTGCTTTCCGTGCAACAGAGGTGCAGAAGCTCAGGGCCAAGGACAAACCTGGCCGGTGTGGGGTCCCAATCCGGCCCTTTCCAGCTATGACTGCCCCCACTGCGTTCGTCTTGCTTTGGCGTACCTTTAATGGTGGGTGGAAGGAGGCCGTTCCCAAGGGGCCGCTCCATCACTTTGGCCCACTTGTACACGAGGGGGCTGGTGCCCGACTGAGAGCCACATCGCAGTGTGACCTTGCGGCCCATGGCTACTTTGCCTTCAATCGAACATCGCGGGATAGACGGCCTCTCTGATAGAAAGGAGAAAAAAATGTAAGTTATTAGGCAGAAGGTTCACGTTTCTAGATGGGGATTTGTTGTGCGTTCGTCATTGCCCACTCATGACTTTCGACAAGGTCATTCCCGTCCAGTTTTCCTTCCGGCTCTTAGAAGCGGCTGCGTGAAGGATGTGTTTACAGTGGGGCAAAATCCAGTGTTGTTTGAGAAAGCGAGATATCGCACTAAGTGCACTAGCATAATTGCACTATACCACAGTGCCACCTAGAGGCTATGCAGGGGAAAGCACAGAGAGGCAGGAAAAAGACTTAATGCAGGCAGAGTTCTGATCTTGATATTGCGATGAAACTGGAAAGAGGGACAAAGGCTTCAGCAGCCTTGCCTAGGAAAACGGAGCATCGCTTGTGTCGTCCGCCAGTTGTGCATTCCTACTGCAAGCTCCCTGTTTACATGGACACAGATAGTTTGCCTTGCTGATTTGGATCCAAAGGCTGCATTTCACTTCTGAGGGACGCTTTGTTTTCCTTCTTTAAAGCTCAGCGTGTTTTGCAAGTTAGACCTAATGAGGCCAGAAGGTAAATACCCCTGAATTCCACAGAATTTTTCCCCAGCTAAGTAGGCATAGAAGTGTAGTCATTTTGAGTCTAAGTATATTGATATAGTATTATGCATTATATTTCTTTTTTCCGTAAAGAAGAACATACATCATTGACCGCAGAGCAGCAAGAACAATTCCCAAAGTGGACCGGTCTTAATGCCGTCAGTTCATCATGGTGCCTTCTCAGTTCAGTGTTTCCCTTGCTATATTTTCCAATCAAACTCGTATTCTAGACAACCGGGACCGAGAAGCAACTCTGAAAACTTAATTGCTTGTATTCCAAGAATCACAGAGCTAAACATCCTCTGTTGTAATTCAACCCACCCATATCTTCTGCTTAAATATATGAGATATGACACATGCTTTCGCTATGCTACATATTCTTGAGTTTTTCAGCACTTCAGAGATGGCATTTCCTGTTTTCTACAATGGATTGCTGCTCTTAGCTCTGTGTGTGTGTGTGTGTGTGTGTACAAAGTCAGGATACACTGCTGCACTTCAGCATTTATCACAGCACAGGATTGGCCCAAGATATTTAGCTGCTTGAGTGAAAGGCAAGGCAACATTTCTTCCCTTTTCATGTGCAAAAGCTGGATGGACCAGCCGCTGGATTTCCCTTGGATTCTGGCAGCGGGACGGGATTCTTCACCATGTCCAAAGGCAGCAGTCCAGTTTCAGAGGTGCTGAAGAGCTCTCCTCCCCTCTCCAGCATCTCCACATCATCTCCTCCTCCATCCCACTCTCCGCTCTCTACGGGCCTTGGTTGCTGCCTCCCAGCACCTGCTGCCTGACGCGACCACCTTATTCTGCCTCATGGAAGGGGTGCCCCTACCCCGGAGCAACCTACCCATGGGGGAGAGGCCCCACTGGGACCTTTCCGCCTGCTTCCCCTTCAGCCCTGTCTTCCTGCGCGCGAAACACGCTCTCGTCTCTCTCCTCGCCACAGCGGGACTCACCCAGGACGGTCACAGTCACCTTGCGCGTGGCCACGGTGGTCTTTTTCACCTTGCATTCGTAGGTCGCCGTGTCCGAGAGCTCCACGTTCTGCAGGTTGATGGAGGCGTCGTATCGGCTCGGGTCGGGGAGGGCGAAGGCCACGCGCTGCCGCAGGCTGGGGCAGCAGCCCCCGGCCCCCACGTGCTGCGGCCAGCCGGGGTGGCCCACCCGGTGCTGATCCCGCTCGGCAGAGCCCCTGTTCCAAACCAAGGGGTGGTAGCCGGGGAAGTTCACCTGCTGGCCGTGGTAGCTTAGGATCTGGTGGAACAGAGAACCGAACGACTGAATCGACAAGGAATGGCTGATCCGATGGGGCCGGGGGCTAACTAGAGCAGGGGACGCGACGATCCGCGAGAACAGCCAGGATTCCCACCCAAAATATCCGTGCTCCATCCCTGCCGAATCAGCGGAATGGCTTCAGCTGCATCGCAGACCGCCCAGAGAGTCGCCTTGACTAACGGGCAGTGTGGGAATTAAATCAATAACAGCAACAAGTAGGGAAAAGATGCCCATTTGCAGAAGAGTCGCAAATGCAATTCATCGCTACAGATACAGGCTTAAGGAGAAGAATGGTGATTCAGAGTGCATTTTGTAGGAGGCGGGGAGAGGGGGCTGTCCAGACTTCGCCCGCATCTGGTGCTCAGTGGTAGGCCTTTAACCTGCAGCGAATGCTGTGGATTTAAGGATTTCAGGCATTAAGGATTTCTGCCACCCCATTCTCCGAAAGCTGGGCAGCATCTCTGTGCTGAGCACAGCGAGTCCTCACTGGGTTCGTTTTGGGGTTTTCCCTTCCCCCTTTCGTGGGGGGAATGCCCTAAACGCCCTTGTTGTGAGCCGCCCCGAGGCTTTGTTGCGATGGGGGCGGCATAAAAATGTTTTAAATAAATAAAATAAATAAACCTTTCCTGTACTTCTTGCAGAGCCTGGGCTTCACCCACGCTGGCTGTTGCCTCTCTCCAGTCTGTGTGTTTTGGCAGGACCAGCCTGCACGTCGGAAGAGCCAAAGCATCTGTCCGATGCTTTGGAAGCAAAGTTAGCGGCCGCATGGCTCACCACATTATCCAGGTTTGTGGGATCAGAGTTCATCTGCGTCCATTCAATGTCCAGGTCATCCAGATCCTGGTCGTGTGGTTCCAACTCATACGGGCAGCCCAGCTTGACCGAATCGCCCTTGGCCAGGTAGATCACCTCCCGGCCCTTGGCGTTGATCTTGACAGCAGGCAGGAGAGCTGGTGGGTAAAGCCAAGAGAGAATCTAGTGGCACCATCAGGACTAGTGGATTGATTCTGTCAAAAGCTTAGAGCTCTTCAAGGACTAGTGTTCGTGTTGTGGACTGTATGTGTACATAAAACAAACAGATGAATAGCTATATGTAATGGACCCAGAAGAGAAAATATACACATATAAAGCCCAAGATCTAGTCTCACAACCCAAATGCCTTCTCGCTGGGGCCAATGGGAGTTGTAGTCCAACCCCTCTGGAGGGTACCAGGGCCAAGCAAGGGTGGAATTTAAAAATAAGCACATGGGCTTCACAGCAGCAATAATCGGCTTCTTAATAAATGCTTTTCTCGCATTGACGTCTGGGAGTGGGGGGGATGCTGTGACTCTGACGGGGTCCAAAGCAGACAGAATCCAAACCACACAGCAAATTACAGGTCGTGGATTCGGATTCTGCGGTAGCTTTTGTCCTGATAAGCTACATCGTATAGGACGGGGAGTTCTTTTTTTGTGAGCGGGGATCCCAATTCTCGCCACACCTCCTGCAGTCCAGAATAAGCACAAGGTAATGACAACAACAGTTTACACACCTTCTTACATAGCATGAAAACACGCAACCTTTCAAACAGCTGCGCAATCACCTGTTAAAGTTGTTTCAGAGCGAGAAAACATCTTTCCCATCTGGAAAGAGAACTGAGATGATCGTGATGATGGGAGACCAACGCATGTCCGAAAAACCTTGCTCTGTAATTTACCTCATCCTTTCTTCTATCACACCTCCAGCTTCTGATATTTCACCACCCACACCTCACAGACCTTCCAGCTATACTTTCAGCAATGAAGGCTAGAAACGTGGCTGCTGTTTTCTTCCAAGCTATGCTGTGTTGTAGACCCAACCACGCAGGTTTTCACCTCCAGCAATATTTTAATAAGTTTTAATATTGCCTTTTCTATGTTTTCAACTGCAGCCAGTGTGGGTCGGGAATTTATTTACGTTATATTTTATGTTGCAAGCCGTCCTGAGGCTTTTTGCGACCGGATGGCATCTAAATATTTTAAATAAACAAATAAATAAAATATCACCAACAGCAAAAGGTGTGCATGCAACAGAAACAGCCCTTCCAACACACTTCTTTAAAATATATACGTTTATATACCAAATGCAGCAATGCCTATGATTTTCTATACGTCCCCGCACAGCACGCCTTACCTGGTGTCAGGCACAAAAGGAAGAGCTGCAAACCACAGGTCCCAGCCATGGTCGCAAGGTGCGTTTTCTTCCAGCCCAGCGGCTCAAGGCGAGTCTGCCTTTAGGGCTGGCTTGGTCTTGGCAAGGGAAGCTACAAGAAGGAGCCCTGGGGAGCCGGTGCCTTTTAACCCTCCGGTCCGGCCCTTCCCTCCTGCTGCAGATGCCTTTGGGGTGAACCGGGAGGCCAACGAGCGACTCCCAAAATGAACTGGCACAGCCTCCGCCCGTGTCCCTCGCCGTCATGCTCTTACTCAGCCGAGTGACAGCTTTTCACCTCTGCCAAATTGTTTATTTAATTATTTATTTAGGGAATTTCTATGCTGCCCCATTCGCCGAAGCCTCGGGGCGGCTCACAAAAAATTAATCCCAGGCGACTCTGAATCTGGATAATCGTGGTCTCTCTGAGGCCATCCTTTGCCTGTTCGGGCCTGGGAAGGTCGAGAATTTGGGGGTTATCTTCTCACCTGCCCCTTAGGGGATGTTTGGGATATCCTCTTTGGAAAACTGGCTGCACGCCCATCCTCTTTTGGCTTCCCCCCAATTCTGAATCCCAGCTGCCAAGCTTCCTCTGAAATTTCACTGAATCCATCGGGAATCGCTTCACACGCAATTCCCCAAACATTTTCACGGTATTTCCTTCCTTCCAAACGTCCAGTGAGCGACTGCTACATTTGTCTGAAATTATTGAAATTTTGATGGTGGCAGATTTTTATTTATTTCTATTACATCTGTATTCTTCCCAGTAGCCAAAACTCTTCTTATGGTGTGAATATGGATGGCCAAACAGATGAGCTTTGATTTCCCTCGCATTCTGTTAAAAAATAAAAATAAAAACTCAAGTTGTTTCTTTCCTGAGCATGAGGATTATTGTGAATTTTTGTTCATGCTTATGAAAATGAACTGAAGCTAAACTGTCATGCATCAGCCAAATTCCATAGGTTCACCCATTCCTAGAACAAAGAAGTTTCTTTAAATGAAGCTACTTAAAAGAAGGTGCCTATTTAAAAAGGAGAGTTGGCCCCCTTAATTCAGAATATCACACTCAAATACAGAAGAACAACTTTGAAGAGCGACGTGTCCAAAGCCCTGGTCTTTAATCCAATTATTTGTCCATTTTCTTAGTATCTTTTTTAAAATCTCATGTTCTTCTTGTCCCAGATACGGAGAAGTCGGGGCAGCAAATTCTGGTCAATTTTTTCACCCCTTCCTCGATGGGATGGCACCGGATACCCCAAAATTGCGGGGGGTGGGGGTTAAAAACATCTTGGGATAGCCAGTGATTTTTTTAAACTTCTGCATAGCTTCCCATGGTCTTCCGAAAGCTCTGCGTGAGTGAGACCATTCCAGCTGCAGAGGGAGCTCCCGCCATTGGCTGAATTTATGATCCTCAGAATGATGGGTATTAGGACACTATCTCTGTTCACAGACAGGAGCGGGAGATCCAGGTTTAAATCTCGACTGCCCAAGAGCATCCTATGGAGGGAAAAGCATTTCCCCATTGCTACCACAGAACGGAATGGGGAAACAATTCCTATGCACATGTGTCTTAGGCCCAAGCGTGGGAATGTATTAAAGTGTGCCTGCATTTCGCCAGTCTGTGGAGCTGTTTTTAAAATATCCCCCTAGAGAACTTGCAGTGAGGATGGAGAACATGATGCAAATGTGCATGTGTGTGTTGGGGGGGGGGGAGTGCAGAGAGGTAAGGCAATATTAACCCTTTCTTCCCCTATTGCAAGCCCCGTACAAGAGATCTTCCCCTCAAATTGCAGCTTCTGTCTCGGAAGAAATGAACGCACTATTGGATAAAGCATGATTTTCCCCAGGACTGAAAAGGGAAACTGTGCATAAGGAAGGGTGAAATCCTTTCCTTCCCCGTTCCTGATCCAGGTTGGGGCTGCTGTTTCAAGCAAACACAACACAGACACGTTCCTTGACATCAAGCCACACATCTTTCTAGTTTGGCTGCAGCAGCTGCGTAAAAACAGGAGAAAAGAGGGCCGAGGAGGAGGAGGAGGAGGAGGAGGAGCTGCTGGGAATGAGCTGGAGGCACCGACCGTTCCCGTTCCCACTTTCGGTTTGGGTCAGCCTTGGATCATCCTAGCTCCAAAACCGAGCGCGTGACCACATGAGCTGGCCGAGTGAAGCAGAGAGAGGAAGTGACTCTCGTTGAGTGTCAGGGAACGGGCAGGAAGCGCAACGGCGAGTCAGCACGACATCAGGCCCTTCTTTCCCCGGCTGAGGAGTGAGCCAGCGAAACACCCTCGGAGTTTCAGTTGGGGCTGGGATAGGAGAGCAAGGGCAGCGGTTTTCTGCCAAGAGCCGTGCCCTCCCTCGCTCCCGTTGCGCTGGCACACGTGGCCTGCAGCTCTGGTGCACGGCAGTGTGGGTGTTGCGGTGTTCAGGCGCGAGGTGGGTGGAAATGGTCCTTCCCATTTCCTGGAGGATGTCGAGAAACGTGGCTTTTTGAGGGGAGCCGGAGGACAACCGTAACAGCTTCTCTGCTGGCCACCCAAACGACCATCCGCAAAAGTTCTCTCTCCCACCAGCCTGCCTGGTCACGAAAATCTTCAACTTGCACATTTCTTCTGGTCCACATGGATCTATGACCTGATCGGAGGCAACTCCGAGCAGAGTCTTCTATGTGGTGGCCCCATTTCTGTGCAAATCCCATGTCAGGGGGGCTCCAACATGACATTGCATTCAACACCTCCTAAAAACATGTTTCAGGAACTCTTCCTGGACTAACCAGCCACGGTTTCCCTGATTCTGTGCTACTGTTTTACTCTTATCTGTATTACCTTTACTTATTGCCACTCCATGATTTCCACCACAGACTATGGAGCTAGAGAAGTGTAAGGAATCCAGTTTGGAACTGGGTAATCCATTGGATTCCCTGGATTCTAGATTGCTTTAGCACAGCTCTGAGCGCTCAGCATTCGTGGGGCGATCTCAAGGAATCAACGCTCTTTCACTGCACAAACAGCCTCCGTCTTGCATAGCACAAAGCTTTGTTTCTGCCACTGCACCTGATGTGGAAGAAGCTTGCAGACTCATTTTATTCATTCATTTAAAACATTTTTATGCCACCGAGTGTGCCACAGGTTCGGGGACTTCCTCTCGACATGGCGGGCTTTTCAAGGCTGGGCCAAGCACCAACGCTGGAGAGTTGGATTCTGCCAGTTTCATCCCAACTCTTTAGGAAACCCTATATAAGTCTTTTTTCAATTTCCCTGGGCTCCAAGATCACCGCAGACGGGGACTGCAGCCGAGAAATTAAAAGATGCTTGCTACTGGGGAGGAAAGCTATGGGAAATCTAGGCAGCATACTAAAAAGCAGACTCATCACCCTGCCAACAAAAGTGCGTATAGTCAAGGCTGTGGTTTTCCCGGTTGCAATGTGTGGCTGTGAGAGCTAGACCATAAGGAAGGCTGAGCACTGAAGAACTGAGGCCTTTGAATTGTGGTGCTGGAGGAGACTCCTGCGAGTGCCTTGGACCGCAAGGCGATCCAACCGGTCAGTCCTAGAGGAGATCAACCCTGGCTGCTCTTTACAAGGCCAGATACTGAAGATGAAACTCAAATACTTGGGCCACCGAATGAGAAGGAAGGACTCCCTGGAGAAGAGCCTAATGCTGGGAACAGTAGATGGCAAAAGAAGAAGGGGGCGGCAGAGGATGAGGGGGCTGGATGGGGTCCCTGAAGCAGTCGGCGTGAGCTTGAGTGGACTCCGGGGGATGGTGGAGGGCAGGAAGGCCTGGAGGAGTGTTGTCCATGGGGTCGCGATGGGTCGGACACGACTTCGCGACCAACAACAACAAAATATAAGTCTTGCAACAGCACAGTCCAAGATGGCCATAACTTAAATGTGTCCGTGTTTGTTGTTTGCAGAATTGAAATATCTTGTCTTTTTGTTCTTGATATTTCTGATCGGGTAGCTGCCCAGCACCAACCAGATGGAGAACCTCTTAGGCGGCACGCTAAAGCATCTGGGCATCTACTGCCCATTTCAGATGACATTACCTGTCCTTAAACGTAGGGTGACTGCAGAGTGTATGTTTTTAGAGGTGTCCTTTGAAGACATCTATATAATTCCATATATGACTACACATCATATTCTCAATTCTGGTGTCACAGACTGAAAGTCATGTGAAGAAGAAACCTTGGGATCTCTCCAAACTTCTTTTAGAACTTAACAACACTTCAGAAAGTGAAAACTTCTTTGTCAGAAGGATGCGATCAGCAAAGTGTTGTGGTTTGGACCTCTTCTGCAAAGATGGCCCTGCACTTCTGCTTTCCATGCCTAGTCGCTTGGGATTCCCCACGCCCACTTGAGTGATGGAAAGGGGATTTCCTGTGGGCAAACGGGAGTCTTGTCCATCCTGGCTATCCATAAGAACTTTCTCCGCCTCTGCTTTCATTTTATTCTCCTGCTGTGGTCCGAAGCAGCACAGTCATGTTTTGGATCTTGGTGGCTTTGACGCTGTACGCAGGTAAGGTGCTTTCTCTTTCTTCTCCCGTGTGGCAATTTGTGCGCATCAAGTGATGGGGGAAAACGTCCTGGTAGAACAGCTCTGCCTACAGGTCCTGGTTTCAGCTCCCAGCACCGTTGCTTAAAAGGGGGAGCTGATGAGAAAGATACCCTCCTTCGCCTAGTTCTGGAAAGCCATTATGTCAGCATCATGCCAGAGAGTCACACAGGCTGACCAGCTTCCTGGGCTGAATTTCTGCCGGAAGAGACTGCAGCTTGATAGAAGAGGGCCATGTCCAGAAAAAGAAATTCCCTGGTTCGATCCTGGGATAAAGTTTGGGTGGGCAGGTGTGCAGGGAGCTGAAATTTCTTTCCCTATTTCATGGGGAAGGGCAGAAGCAAGGGGATTGGGCAGATTCCTGGAGGAGAAGGGTATCTCAGGCTACCAGTCCTCATGGCTAGGTGCTGCTTCCACCAGCAGAGGTAGAATGGCTCTGGACACCAGTTGCTGGGGAACATGGGTGGGGCAGTGCTGTGCCATGCATGCCCTCCTTGTGGGTTTGCTCTGGGCAGCTAGTTAGCCATCGTGTGGCGAGCTGGACCCTTGGTCCAATCCACACGGTTTTCCAGCTCTTGGGAATACATCTCCTTGCGTTTAAAGGGATTTACTCCCAGGTAACCGTGATCAGCATCTTCCCCACAACTGCTGTCATTCAGGTGTCGTGGATTGCAGCTCTGTCCATGCCCCCATCCACAAAGCTCCTTAATCTCAGAATCCAAATTTCCAGGTCTGGGTTTACTGAAAACTGTTGCAACTTCCAAGTCAATCACTTTCTTAAGAAACCATAATGAAAAATGTGTGTCTTATTTCCTGGGGATGGACTGTATTTATTGCATTTTGGAATTTCAAGAGTTTGTAGCCCAGTTTTTCACTGTTTTGTGGTGTTCAAAGATAGGCTGGATGTCCACATGGTGGGCATGTCGTGAGCGGAGCCGACTGGAGCCGGGGGTCAGACTAGATGGCCCAGGAGGCCCCTTCGGAGTTGCTCTGTTGCTTTGTTTCTATGTTTCTATTTTTGGGTCAATGGACACTTTTTTTTAAGAGTGCCATGGGCACTCTCACAAAACGGCCGCCATGGGCTTGGGCCTGCCGGTTTGTAAAATAGCCGTGGGGAGCGAGGCGGGTTAAAGCACACGCTTTTCCCAGAAAGCAAACTGGCAAGATCAAAAGCAAAGTAACTTGTCCAAGAACCAAACAGCACCTTAGAAGGGAGCCTGAAGCTCCAGAAATAGGTGGAGAAGGTGCTGGAGCCCAGCCTCCAGCAAAAAAAGAAAATAAAACTATATTAAGAAACAAAACAAAAATCAGGAGAGACAAGGAACCTGGTGGAGGAGTGTCTCTGGCCCCCAGTACTAATGGACTCTGCTGGAGTTTCTAGTTGTTCAAGTCATGATAAGTGTATATTCCTATAAACTGCCGCCTCTAAAGGAATCCAAGACATTGCATAAGACTAGCTTTACTTCTCCTCTTCCTTCTTCGAAAGTACATCCTGTTTCTGCAATTTGTTTTGATCATCAGCTAACCAGTTCTGAAACCCAACTTTTGTATATTTGCCGTTCGATTTGTAACACTTGCAAGTTCTTCAAGAATTGTGCTCATTAGCAAGTAATCAAGTCTACTAGTTTTGCTAAATAAATATAGCTGTTTGCTTTAAGTTTTGCCTTTTTAGATTCTTAAACATATTGAACTAAAAATAATCACTTCAAGCAGAACTCGAAAAAGCCGAACTGTCATACTGCAACAGTTCTAGGAATTAAAAAAACTCATTTCCTTCAGAAGAAATGGATCGTATCTACCTGTTGCCAATTTCTCTGCCATCTCTAATACATAACCAATCTCTAAGCAAAGTGCTCCGAAGGGGAAGTGAGTCCAGGAATAATGCAGTGAGGAAGACACGTAATAATGGCCACTATTTGGTGGTCTGGCCTGAAAATCAGCAGGGGACGGGGTAGGGGGACAGGAAGCCCCGTGGCCCAGTGTGGAGGGACTCGCGGTGCCAGAGAGACCTCGTCCAGACCCCCTTTCCACTTTCCTTTCCAGAACTACTGGCCTCTCCGGCCTCCAGTCCAGCACAGGTGTCTGGACTTTTGGGGGACTCGGTGCAGCTGAGGGCCACTATCCCTCCCAACTTCTACGTGCGGGAAGCCTTCTGGAAGGTCGTGATCCCCGTGCACGAGATGGTGGCTTCCTCCTTCAAGGGGACATCCTCTACCCTCTACCAGTCCCGCTTCTACGGAAGGTGCCGGCTGTACAGTAACTTCACCTTGGAGGTCGGCCCGCTGGGCCTGGAGGACGCGGGGACCTTCTTGGTGCTGCTGGTCAACGCGACGGGCGAGATGAAGGAGCAGGTCTTCCACCTGGCGGTTCACGGTACGGGCGGCCGGAGGAAGAGGGGTGCGACGGGTTGGCCGTTTCCTTAGCTCTGGTTTTAAGCGAGGGGCCATCTTTGCCCCCCCCACACACCCTCTAGGGTCGCTCTGGTGGACAGAACCGCCATGGGGAACCTCTGAGCTGCCACCTAGCCTCTCCATCACTTGAGAAGGCCGGGGGGGAAGGGACATCTCCATCCAAAGCCAAGGTCCCCATCACCTTGAGCACCGGAGGAGAGGGAGGGAGGCCCGTTCCAATTTTCAGGGCTCCACGTCATGCGCATAAATCGCTTGGAGAGCATCCCTCACACACGGGCAGGTGGGGGGGGGTGAGGATGAGGAAGGGGACAGAGAAGGGCGAAGCTAGCGTGTGTCCCCTTACCTGCTCATTGTTCGGACCACCAGAAGGACAAGCAGGTGAGACAGAAGGAGGGAGAACGAAGGAAAGCGAGGGAAAGAAGTCAGGAGAATAGGTGCAGGTGTTTGAGTGAGAGGTGGAGACGGGAGGAGAGAGGAGATGGTGTGAGAGAACGGGAAAGGAAGAGGGGAGAGGGAGGGAATGAAAAAGGCAGGGAGAGGGAGAGACGGGGGATCGCGTGGGCAGTGAGAAGGCGCCAAGGGGGGAGAGGAAGGGGGCTAGGCGGACCTGCGACATGGGAAAGGGGAGGCCGCCTTGGCCACAGCCACGTGCTGCTTTCGGCCACACCTCCCTCCCGCCAGCATGAAACTCCCAGAAGACGGAAGTGGAACGCAGCCCGTGGCTGAAACCGAGGCCCCTCCTGGCTCAGGGAGGCGTGTCCACCAAAACACTGTCACCCTGGTTGCAAAGCCGTGCAAGCGTCCCGACCCCACCCTGCAGTCCAGGAACGCGGTGAAGCAAAGTCCCGAGAAAGCTCGGGGGTTTCGACATCCTTGTTTACGGTCATTCCCATGGCTCTCTGAGGCACACGCCATGCCAAGCAAGCTTCAACCCGTCTGGTTGGCGTGCTTGCCTTCTACAAGATCTATCATGTGCACAAGGTCATCCGGAGTTTTCTCCACTTTGCTTTCTTGGGAATGCAAGCTTCTAGTCCTCATGGAGGCAGGGGAACCTCTGAAAGCAGAGAAGGTGGCTTCTCGTATCTCCTGCAAGACTTCCTGTGATTTCCAAGGATGCTCTTGGTGACTCCTGCAATGCAGCTGACCGGTTTACTTTATTTCGAGGCTGCAGCCTAGTTGGAAATGGTTCTGCAGGGGCAGGACAGCAGACATGGGGGTGAACTCTGGCCTTACGCAGGCCAAGCACAACCCTCCCAGGCTGCCCGGAGGAGCGTGCGCCCTCCTTCTGTCGCCCTTCTTTTCCTCCACCACGTCCACTTGTGTTCATGACGATCCCAATTCTAAGAAGCACCTCCAAAGCTAGTCCCCGGCAGGAGGGGCTGTAACCTGAAAAATGCTGCGGGGCCGGTATTTTGGGCATGAACCCTTTGCCTTTTAGCCCCGCATGTGCCGAATGCAGCCCTTGAAAGCTTTTCCAAGTGGAATTTGGCCCGCGGGCCGGACGGGCTTCTGCACCTCTGGTGCGGGGATGGGCGTATGACCTACCCTCCCGTTCTTCCGGTTTCTGTCCTGATGTCTCTCCTGCACTTTCCAGAAGCGGCTTCCGTGCCAGCCATCCAGGTGTTTGCGGAAGAGAGAGGCCCGAATGTTTCTGCCGGCTCTTGCATGCTCTTCCTGACCTGCAGCGTATCCGGCGGCTCCAACATCAGCTACAGCTGGACAAGGCCGGGGGGCAAAGACCCGGCCAGGAAGGAGCACGTGCTCTTTCAAAACGGCCAAGTGTTGTGGCTGACAGTGGATGTCCAAGAAGAGAAGCAAGAACTGTATACCTGCACGGCCGCCAACGCCGTTAGCAAAGAATCGGCTACTGTAGACGTGCAGAAATTCTGCTCGAAACGGCCAGGTACGTGACCAGTGGGGAAAAGTCAGGGGACACGATGAATTAAAGAGGAGGGGAAGCGATTTTGGGGAGGTTAAGGTGGTTCCAAAGCCTCGATCTGGCTCAGAACCGAAGCGGAGAGGCCATGCATGCACAGGCACCCTCCACCCATGTTCCCCAGCAGTCAGGGTACAGAAGCATGGATCCAAGATGAAATGGCTTTGTATGGGAAAGACTGAATTCCGCAAGCAGCTCGGCTACTGAGCATCTCAAAAGCCTGTGCAAAATAAGTGTTAATAACATGCCTATTATTAACTGAGGAGGGCATGAGCCAGGCCACTGAAATACGTGGGCCAGGGTAGCTGTGGCTGATGGGCGTCCCACTGCTTGCGGCAGGGATGGCTCTAAGCAGGACTAAGCCCAGCACCTTTGAAAGAGAAGCAGGACATACACCCTGCCTTCCTCCGTCATCCTCAAGGGGGCCAAGCCAACCACACTCATTAGAGAACACGCTCCCCGTCTGGGAACCCAAGAGACCCCCTCTTTTCCCCACCCCGTTTCTTGTCCCCGACGGGGAGCATCTGGGTGATTTTTCAACCAGCAACCTATCCATATGAGCACGCACTTGAAAACAATGTTTCCACATACTGGATTTTCACTGGGGTTTGTGGGGGGAGGGGGGATCCCGCCAGTGCACATGCGAAGAGAGCCTCTGAGCATGTGCAAAGCTTCCTCCTAACACCGAGTGGCAGGCTGTGGCTATCCGATTCAGGGGCAGGGTGCCCTAGGTAGTTACGGAGCGCCTTGCGTTGTCGCACCTGGGCTGTGCTGAAGCTTCCCGGGTGCACGACTGGAGCCCCTGACCGGTGCCGTTCTGTCTTTTGCAGCCAACAAGGGATTCCCGTACGATTACAGGGACGCCCTGCTCATTATTGTCCCCTTCACCTCGCTCTTCATCGCAGGAATGTGTGTGTTCTTATGCTCCAGACGGTCTTCGGGTAAGTACCTCTGCCCGCCTGTGTGAGCCCCGGCACTCTCTCCAACCTCGGGGACCGACCCTGCCCTCAAAGACCTGCCCCTCCGATTACACCAGGCGCGCACACGAACCACCTTTCTCGGAACTGGTCCTTCTGGGTCGGCCGACTTGGCCACGGCTATCCGTGCGTCTCGGCTGCTCCTTCGTTAGACTACCGCAGAGCAGTGGAGGTGGGACCCCCCCCTTGAAGGGGTCTCCCTGATGCAACACGAAGCAGCCAATCAGGCCCATCTTGCACCTGTCCTGACAGTCTGGCAAGCAGTTGCCGGGCTGCTTTCTGGGCTCAGTTCAAGGTGTGCCTTTTAACGCCCTCAAGGGCAAACTAAGGGGCTGGTGGTCTCATTAGAAATAATGAGATGATGAGGATGCTATTTATGTATTTAAAGCTTTTATAGACCGCCCCTCTACTGGCATCTCAGGGCAGTTTACAACGAGCAACAGGTAAACACGGCACAGCCATCTAGAAGAATGTAATAATATTTATAACAGCTACTATAATTTATTATGTAATTATTATATTGGAAATTATATCCAAAACAAAAAAAGAGTTACGAACCTGCCCAGTTATTAAGGTTTGCGGGAGAAGCCCGTCTTGCGGGACGCACGACGATCCCCCTTCCCTGTACTGTTCCCCCGTTCTCCCTCGGTTGCTCACCTGTGGCCGTCGTTCTTCGAGAGCAAACCTGTGCATTCACACATGTGCATCCTCGATTTGGGAAGGTTCTCCAAGCCCCGCCCCCTTTGCTCCGAGAATCGACAGGTGGGGCCCCACCCTCGGTCGGTTCGCTTTCGGCCCCCGCTTTGCTGAACCTCAGGTGTTCAGCAAAAGTTCAGCAGGGGGAACTTTTACCCCAGTTCTCAAT
This sequence comes from Varanus komodoensis, assembly GCF_004798865.1. Classification (NCBI taxonomy): domain Eukaryota; kingdom Metazoa; phylum Chordata; class Lepidosauria; order Squamata; family Varanidae; genus Varanus; species Varanus komodoensis. The sequence continues at coordinate 1,641,272 of NW_025336157.1, read as the reverse complement.
TTTGCCAATATCTATACCTTTTTTACCCCTTGTCTACCCTTATTCCATCCTTACGTTCAATTCCCCCCACAAAAAAGCCCCCAAAACATCCATTGTCACTTCTATACCTCAGACCTGGCCCCAAATGTCTCCCTCTTCTGCTCGAGGGTGCAGAAACCAGCCCCCAAAATGGGTTGTGGTGATAAAATCCCGCTGACGGGCGGGCGCTCGCTCTGCCGGCTGTGTCTGGGCGAGGAGCACCGTGGCAACACGTGCCCTAAAACATGTCTCTAAATCTTTAAATCTAAAGATGGAGTCATGGGGGGCTACATGGGCCGTTGTGGGGCACGAAGCCAGCCAGCCAGCCAGCCGCCCGCCCACCTGCGGAGCGGCCTCTCCCAAAGCACCCTTTCCATGGCTGCAGCCGCCTCGAAACCCTCACCATCGGCTCCCAAGCAGGCCTCCTCCAAACGAGCACAAGGGGCTGAGGAACCAGCCTGTGCCAAGCGCAGGCGCCGTTCGCCGATCGCTTCCGAGCATCGCACAAGCGCAGTAGTGCCAGCCCCACTTCCACCCCGGGCCTCTCCGGCAGCATCCCTCCCGAACGCTCCTTCTCACCTCCTCACGAGCCCCGGCTGTCCTCCGGGCTGTCGGCAAGGGGCTGAGGACATCCCCGCTCCATCGAGCCCTTCCTGCAGTGCAAAGCCTTCGTGTTATTCCACATTCCTGGGGTGAACATGTTATGATTCTTCTTTGTTCTTTATGGGTTGTGCGTCGCCTGGACGGACTTCTATAAGCAAATAGGGTGGTAGACAAACAATGATGCTAAAGCGATGAATGACGGTTCGCTACCAAGTCTGCGGTGATGGGACGTCTCTCCCCTCAGCCAGCGCTATTTACCAAAACCCTCCTGGAGCAGCAGGGGATATGTTCTCTTACAGCTTGCATGTGTTTGCCAGTGTCTAAATCTGCTTGTTTCCTTCCCCGCTTGCACAGGAAAAAATACATCTTACGCCATCTCCGAAGGCGAGCCAGTCCCTGTTTAGCCGGTTCTTTCCGTGGACCGAAAGAGGAGAGAGGGGCTTCTCCAGATATTTGTTTTCCTCATTTTGCTGTCACTACAGAAGACTCGGAAGCCCTACAGACTTTGTTCTATGGGAACAAACGCGTTGCCTTTCCCTTCACCAGTGGAGCTTTTAGGAGTGTTAGAACTCAGTCCAGTTTGGAGTGGAAAAGGAGCTGTTTCGATTTGGAACGAGCTGCCTTGAAGAAAAAGAAAAGTACGAAGACTTTCGACAGCCCTGGAGTCTCAGCCCACAGAGGAACGGCTTGCAAGGAGCTGTGGGTGGCCGGTTCTAGCCTATGACCGACTGATAAGGCAAGTGAGGGCCAGGCCTTAGACTTCCTGCGTCCCAGGACTCTCGCCCCTTAGGGGCCACCTGGAGAGCAGAGGGTAATGGGGCTGCAGCGCTCAGACGAGGGACAACAGAGAACCCATCGAAATCGGCAGCGAATTCAAGCAAGCTGGGATCTCTACGCAAACGGCCCGCAAATTCCACCACCGACCAGCTTTTCCTGAGCCACCCGGATTCTACAGCCTCACAAAGCATTTTTCCCCCTTTCCGGAAGCAGCAAGGACTGACCCCTAGTGCAAGTGAGCGTTCGTGCGGCTGGAGTGCGAATGAGAATTTGCACAAGCAAAATGAAGGTCTGGGTTTAGAAATTCCGATTCCATCGCGGGAACAAAACAAACCTGGGAGCCCTCAAGGCAAGAGACGGATCCTGAGCTGAAACCGCTCGTGGCAGTGCCCAGCCTTCCTGGAGGATTAGGAGCAGTCCAACGGACGTGGTTACAGATTGCTATTTTTTATTTATATTTTATACCTATAATTGTGTTCTACCAAAAGGGTGTTTATTTCCAAATCAATGGGTTTAACAGCAGGGCCAAGAATCCAAGAATCCATCTTTGAGCAGGGCTGGCAAATCAGTTTTGCCAGAGACGAGCCGTAATGGACGGGACAGAAATATCCTAATAAATACATAAATAAAAATAAGGGTTTTTTTGCTCTCGTGTGGTTTTTTGCTCTTACACAACCTCCCACCACCCAGTGCCTTCTGCAGATGGGAGCTACAACTGCCATTATCCCTGCCCCCTGGCCATGCACCTGGGGCTGATGGGGGCTGTAGTCCAAAATGTCCAGAGAGTACCACTGGGTGAAACTGGTGAAGGTAGTTCCAACACAGCAGGAATGTAGAAACAGTGGGAAATGTGGACTGTTTCCAAATTCCCTTGGAGAGCTCCACCTGCTCTGTGCCCATTTTCGGACTGACCCCAGCGAAGACAAGCAGTGCCCAAGCTAATTTACAGAACATTTGGCACGGGCTAATCGATATGCAGAGGTGCCCATTCAGAAATCCCTGAACAGAAAGGGATTCCATTGTGTGGAAAGAGGGGACCGGCTTGCCTCGCCCAGGTAGTTGAGGGGCAGCCTCAAGGCCCAGCAACTCCCTCTGGTGTGCATCCCGGAACAACTTGGCTGGGACAGCCCTTCAAGCATGCAGCACCTTCAGAACAGGGCAGCCCTTAAAAAGCAACTGTAAAAGAGGACACAGCCCACCTGCCAGATAAAATGCGCATGTTACAAACCCTTCATGCCTCTAGTCCTTCCTCCTTTGAAGGGGATGAGAGCTCTCCAAAAGCAGCCCTGCTCAAACTCCCACTTGTGCCATGGATTTCATGAAACAGCACGCTTTCAAATTTATTTCTGGGCTCTGAAATTTTGCAGAAGTCGTGTTTCTGTAAAATCCTTCTCAGCGTTTCACTTGAACAGGGAAAAAGGGAAGTAGAACTGCAGGGTAAGGCTTTCAGGACGTTCTCCAGAAAAATTAGGAGAAACGTGGCATCCAATGAAGCGGTGGGATGCCATTCCTTGTTACTCGCTCTCGTGTTTCAGTTCTGCCATTTTTTTCTCCTATTCCACCAAGCAAACCAGTTTTACGGGATACTCTCCACTACCAGGGCCTGCCTTTCCAAATTGTGACCGCCAGCCCCTTTCCTGGCTGGTGCACAGTGCCACCCGGTAGCCACGAGACACCTGCATTCCCGCGCAAACCGCTGCACGTGCGACGAGGACGCTGCGTTACACTGTCCTTCCCCGATCCGTTTTTCTCCAGCGATCGCTGCCTACTCACCCTTGCTCTCATTTGTGGATCTCTCCACAGAAACCTTTGATGGCTGGCAGTGCAAACGGATCAATAAAAGGGCAGTGAGACGTCACCTGAGGGCGAGACGTCACCGCCGGCTCCTCAGAGCAGGGAACGCGCCAAGGATCGCAGCGCGAGGAGGGAAAGAGGGAAGCAAAGACTCCTCACGAGTCTTGGGAGACCACAACTTCTCACTCCTCTTCTTGAGCTGTTCCTCTTCCCACCTGGTTGCGACAACTTTGTAATTTCCGCACCCAGAGTCCGATTGTCTTTTCTCCTGCTCTCCCCGCATCCTCTCACCTTTGCGTTACATCTTTCCGAAATAGTAAGCTGAAGGAGGGAGACCGCTTTGCTTTTATTGACGCATAATTCACCACAGCAGCTTTTTGGGGCTGAAGAGGGACTTAAACCATCTGTACATTGAAGCAATGCTATATCATACCTCTCTCAAAGACTTTGGAGCTACCCCAGTTCCTTGGAGGGGTAAGAAAGGCAGGTTATGAAGAGATGCTGTTTGAAATGCAATGTTTTTAACATGGTTATAGGTTGAAATACTCAGCCAAGGATGGTCCTTCGAAGATTCAAAGTCATTAAGGGCAGTCACTGGGCAAAACTGGTTACTAGAACACAATCTCTGATTGCTTGCTTATTTCTTGCATTGTAATTCACGTCTCTGCCAGTCCACGCCACTCGAGGCAGCTTAGAGTCCAGAAACGTACGATACGCGTTATGCTAAGACGCCCACACATGGGTTCGTTGTCATGCAAGCAAACAGAATGACCGGCTGAAAGTGGATTGTCAGCCTGGCCCTCCGTCCTCAGGGATCCCTGGGGACCACGTGGGAGGGACGACTCGTCCCGCCAACCGCTGGCTTCTGCAGTCTGAAGACATTGCACCGTAAAAGGAGAAAAGGGCCAAGGGGACTCGGAGGAGGCGAGAGCCGGCAGCTAACGTGCCGCTGGCTCCCACTTCAGGTAATGTCCCAGCCGTTGGGCAATCTGGTGTCTGCCCGTTCTTTGGGACTATGAGTCCCAGTGTCCCCACCAGCACAGCCAGTGGTTGGGGATGCCTGGATCAGCACACCCTTCCTGCAGGAGATGTTTATGGTCCATGTGTGATTCCATCTACAAAGTAGTTGACCGGCTCTTCACACAACACCCTCTGCTCTGGGGTTTTACAACGGTTCCAGCCAGTGTTTTGGGAGCAGGGAAAGCTGGCTGCTATTTTCACGTGGCGGCACAGAACCGCCTGTTGCATTTGAGCCATCCTGCCAAACCGGACACTGGCTGAGCACCAAACGGGACCTGTGCGACGGCACACGGCCCCGCACTGCAACAAACATTAACCGCAGCTCATCAAAGCCCTGACCGCTCTGCAGACTCGGTTTTAGAGAAGCGGCTACAGCAGGAAAGGGGATGTGATACAGTAAGAAGGTTCTTATATTGTGATCTTGAGGCCTGGCCGGTCCTTTTCAAGCATCTTCAGCTGCCCTTCTATTTCTGGAATGATATCACAGAAGCATAGCCTAAAAGAACCAGAAAAGTTAATAATGAGATGTTAAAAATGACCCCAATGAATCCCGCCTTCTCACTTGGCTTCTGCAGTCCAGCCCCAAGCTGGCAAGCCGTCAGGTTTGCCAGGACCCCCCCCCCCCCCCCCATTTCAATTCTTCCTCTATGCAAAGACTGAACCAATTAAGCTGGGATGCACCATTAGGCATCACCACCACGTATGCATCCCTCACACCCAGAACATCTGGAAATGGGCCTCAGTGTCCCAAGAGCTGCCCCATATTCAGCCCTGAGGGCTCTGCAGTTTAAAAGCGGAGAATGTCTGAACTTAATCCCGGGAGCAGAACTGGAGTACAGAGTGCCGCCTTTTCCAGCCTGTTTTGACTTTCTAGTGCTCTAGAGAAAACATCTGCCTTGCTTGACACCAAATGCAAATAGTAATTTGACCAAATGGAACCAAAACACTCCCGGATTGCTTTTTATGCTGTGGATCAAGACCATCATGCACAGCTAGGACAGGTTAAGCCCCTTGTCTCCAGACACTTCCACGGCCTCCTCGCACAGGGGCTTAAAGGAAGGGGAAGAACTCAGTCAGAACCAAAGCGTCTTTCTTTTCTTTCCTTAGGCCTGGAAAGAACTGGCTAGTTTCTCTCCTGAACTTCCACGTTGGAAAGTTTAAGCCCAAGTGCTTAAAGCCAAGTGAAAACCATAAGCAGTAGCTCCGTCTCGCACATTTCATCCCACAGTTCCAGAAGTCTGGGATTCCCTGCCGGGAATGCAAAGCCACGTTCACCACCGTACCGGATTTCTGTAAGGCCATGACAGGTCAGAATCAGCTTGCGCATCTCCTGGATGCAGCGGTCAGTGAACAGGTTCCCGCTCAGGTTCAGGTGCTGGAGGACGGTGTTTCCCATGAGAGCTGAACAGAGCATTTGGCAGGATGCGTCCGTCAAGGCATTTTCCTGGATCCTGCAGCAGAAACGAGGTTAACGGGTGTCCTTGTAGCTTCACCAGAGCCACCCTCAAAGCCACAGTGAGAGAGATCACCTTCATATCCCGAAGAATTAGGATATTCTCAACATGCATGGCTTTACGTTCTATAAAAGGCTTTCCTTATCACATTCCAAGTCCCCTGCCGGGTTCCCAAAATGCGCCACTCCAAAGCACTCGGAGGCACAATATCCCCACTTACCCGAGCTTCTGTATCTTGCACTGTGGGTTTCTGAACACCTCCAGTAAGATGGCGAGCCCCTTATCATGCAGCTTGTTTTTGGTCAGGTCGAGACTTATGAGGGACTGGTTTGCTGAGAGAGCCACGCACAGCTCTTTGCAGCCCTTTTCCGTAAGGCCATTGTTTGCCAAACTAGAAAGGTCACAGGATTCAAAGAGGAGGGAAAAGACGGGTGGAAAAGAGAAAGGAATTAGGTATATGGCACAAAATGTATACCCCCCCCCCACCGTGCCTCTCAACTATCTTTCCTTTTTAAAAAATCAAGTTTCTAGTCCTCACATTCCAAACAGCACTGATTTTTAGGACCAGCTGCTTCTCCAAGGCTGTGAGCACAACCTTGGAGAAGGGGTAACGTGGGTATTCCCAGCCTACCAAGGAGGTTACGATGTCTCCGCAGCCATCACCTTCTCTCCCTGGTGGAAGCATCTCACCTGGACCACTTAAATCCCCCGCTGGCTAGTCCTGGTTTGTGTGGGAAGCCGACACTGTTCTGTACACAGAGGTCTGCTGGTACCTCCCAGGACTGCACCGAATCACGGAAGCCCCGATTTAAACTGCAATGGGCAAAACAGTCCACCTCCTGCTTCTCTCCCTGCACTCACAGGTCCACAGCCGTCGGTCCCAGGCTGGGCGAGGAGGCAAACGCTTTGCCCCAAACCCAGTCGTGAGAATTCCCTCCACCAACCGCAAGCAAGCGTACCTCAGGGTCTTCAGCTGGCAGTCCGACTGCCCCAAGGCCAGGGCAAGGCTTTTCACTGCTGAATCCTTCAGGTGATTGCTGGAGAGGCTGCGGGAGGGAGAAACGTGCACAAAACTGGGTTGATTTCGGATCAGTTCTGTGTTAGCAACGCTCTCAAGCGGTGCCCCGTGTGCTGCCAGATGTTCCAACAGGGCCCTCAAAATGCACTAGAGATGTTTGTTCGACACGCCAAGAAGCTTTCTGGACGTGGAGGTCGGGGCCCAGCTTCCTCGCTTTGTGTGTGGAGAACAACAGAATTCCCAGCCCAACCTTTCCAAATTTGGAAGGAAAGACCAATGGGATTAGGAGAGGAGCTGGTCTTGGGCACAAGAGGAAATCCTGGGAGGAGGAGGAGGAGGAGGAGGGGAGGGAATTCCTACAGTCGGGAAGTGACCTTGGAGCCCATGGCAATCCGGCTCTCCATCGCGCTCGTTCGACTCGGCTTCTCAGAGTCCCTCCTTCTGCCCCATTGACTTCGCATTCTGAATCGGAAGCGTTTGGCTGGGAACGTTGCACTGAGAGAAAGCTGGGCCCCTTCTCCACAGGGCAGAACTATTTGTATTCATACTATTTGTATTCACTTGTATTCACAATTAGTATTGACCAATGGCAGCATTCTGTTTTGCTGGCGTGTTATTACATTTATGTGCCCACCTTTATCTGCTGGCAGGGGCCCAAGCAGCTTACATGGCCTTCTGTTTTATCCTCCTGGGGGGGGGGGCACAGGAGGGACGCTCGGCTGAGAAGCAATGACTGGCTTCAAAGCATCCCAACCAAATTCCACCATAATGGCAGAACCGCTCCCCCAGGCCGGTTCGTTGTGGTTTCTCTGTCATTTACAACCCACTTAACTAAACTTTAAAGCTGGCCATAAATGGGAAACACACGGCATGAGGAAGAGGGAGGGTTTAGGACTTAAATTTACCCCTCTTAGTTATCCAAGATGATGCATGCATCGGATTCCAGAGTCCCCCAAGTGCGGAAGGAACCAGGGGCTGTAACATCAGGCTTCTGACTGGGAGGCAATACAAAGCTTCTAGATTGGCCAAATCTGATTCAAGGATTAGGGGGTGGGTTTAGCCGCTCATCTGCACCGTCGGACAACGCAGCCGTCTCTCAACCCAGGCTGAGCCGTCCACAGCAAAGGACAAAGCCACACAAGGGGCAAAACACGCAGCGCCCCTCACATCCTCTTAAAGAAGGCCGAATGTAAGACCCACAACTCTTGCTGGGACTTTCTCATCTGCCCAGATCATTGGGAATGTTTGCTCGGCCATCCATCTTGTTTGCAATGCTTCCCAGTTTCACATCATCCAAGGACTACGCACTTACCACAATTCGCCGACCTTGTGCAGTTGTGGGCTGAGCTTCTGCAGCCCCTCGGCTTGGACATAGCAGGAATCAAGGTTTAGGAACGCGACCTTCCTGCAGCAGCTCAGGACATAAGCCAGGATGACACAATCGACCGGCAGGAGGATGAGTTTGGAGAAGTCTATGTGAGAAGCATCTCCCATCACCTGACGCACAAGCTGGCTGTTCTGAGCCTCGAAAAGCAGATTGAGGAAGTTCAGGGCCCTCCTTTTCCCATTCTCACTCATCGCGCTGAAGAGGGCTTCACGGTTTGTCCTCACCATGTTCTCAATGACCCTCTTCGTGGTTTTGGCGGAAAACTCTCCCAGATGTTCCTTCAAGGGAGCCCTGGTAGCGGAATGCGACAAGCCAGCCAAGAAGCGGAGAAAAATGTCGTACTCTCCATTCAAGTTTTTTTGTGCTGCCAACATCGTAGAGTCAAAATTCTCCTCCCGGAAGTCCAAGTAATGGGTGAGGGCAGCGAAAAACTCTTGGACGGTGAGGTGGACGAAGGAATAGGTGGCCCGGACGTTCTCCACAAGGAAGGCCGTGCGGAGAGGCGACAGCGTCACCTGGAAGGCGTCCAAGGGCTCCTTTCCGAAGATGAGCATGTGGTTGGTCAGGCCATAATCTGCCAAGCGGCCGAGATTTTTCAGGACCTCCCGGACATCCGCGTTCTCGGGCAGCCCCTTGGTGTGGTTGGCCAACATGTGGAGGACGTAGCTGATGAAGAGCTGAGTCACCGTCCGGGGCAGAGCGGGCGCTTGCCCCGCGCCGGAGGTGAAGCAGGGCCGCAGGGCCGTGCAGGTGATCCAGCAGTAGGAGGGGTTGTAACACAGGGTGTAGAGCACCTGGCTCTCCCTCACGTGGGCCAAGGCCTGTTCTGCCACGGCGTCCTCGCAAAAGAAGTTGTGGAAGAACCGCTGCCTCTCCTGGGAGAGGAACCCCGCGATCACCACCACTCTGTGCAGGGCCTCCGTCTGCAGGTGGGCGAGTCTGCTCGGGCGGCTCGTGAGGAGGACGGAGCAACCCTCCAGCAGCGTCTGCTTCAGCAAGCTGGCCACGATCACCTCGACGCCTTTCACGTCGTCGGGCCGGGTGCAGAGCCCGGTGGATCGCAAGTCCATGACTCTGTTGCTCTCGTCCAAGCCGTCGAAGATGAAGAGCAGCTTCTCCGGCTGTCTGAGAATCTCCCCCAGTTTGTCCTGCAACTCGGGGTACTGTTCCCAGAGCAGCCTCTCCAGGGTGGTCTCTGCGCCCACCGTGTTGAGGTCTCGGAATTTGAAGGCGAAAACGAAGGCGAACTTTCGGTAGTGATCCCCCTTCGCCCAGTCCAGGACGAACTTCTGCACGAGCGTCGTCTTGCCCACCCCGGCCACGCCGCTCAGGACCACCGAGAGAGGGGTGCGGCCGGAGCGAGGGCACCAGCGGAACAGCCGGTCCGGCGAGATCCGTTCCAGCTCCACCTGGATCTTCCGGCGGAGTCGATACTCGTTCAGCTCTCCTGCGGCGGCCAGGACTTCGTGCTCCTGGCTGATCTGTCTGCCGAACTTGTTATCCGTGACCACTTTCAGGTCGACGTAGCGGTTGATGATGGAGAAGCCTGGCTGCCCGAGTTCAGCCGCACCGCTTTCCATCAGAACTCGGCTTTGCTCATACAGAAGCTGCTTGTGTTTCTCTTGGCAAGCTGCTCAGAGCGGGGCGGGAGTCAACGTTAGGCAAAGTTAGCATTACTTCAAAATGTGTCTGGAGACACCCCTGTTCATGAGGCTCTGCCTTTCTGCCCCAGACACTTGCCCTAAACAACAATGCTGATCATTAGGAAGGTTTTGTGAGCTCTCTAGGATCCCTGAGAGGGGCTGCTCTTTTGCAGCCTCTGCATTCCCATCTGCGAAATGGGGAGGAGAATATGACTTGTGCCGCAGAGGTGCATTAAAGATCACAACAAGGCTATATGTTAAGGGCCCTGGGGTGTTGCAGACTAAAGCAAATGTCTAAGCAAACTTACCAGGGAAGAAATCCCATTGGAGTCATGTGACTGCACCGTAAGTCTTGTATTTGGACTAGGGGAATTGGTCTGGGTTCAGACACACCATTTGGCTATGAAGCTTTACTGTGGATGCCTCAGCCCAGCGACCATCTCCCCAGCTCACCTCCCGCACAGGATTGTTGTGAAGAGCGAAGAGGGAAGGAATAAAGAAGGGCCGTAGAAACATGAAAAGTGTGCGTTTTTGAAATAAATACGAATTACCCTAAGGGAATGTTTCTCTGCGTTAAGGCAAGGCTTCTGTACCACCTCGTCCCTCACACAAGAACTTTTTCTACGAGGCATTGACTGAGCGCAGGATTCCTCACTTGTGGTAGTTTGAGGGAGCTTTGTCTGACATCACCCATCCTCCACGGCCTCCCCCATGATTTGGCAGCCTTTTTTAAGATTAAGCAAAGCCTGGCATGGGACTGGCACCGTGAAAAGCACATGAATTTACACAATTCTACCTAACACGGTGCCATGCCTTGCGGTTCTGTAATGGAACCCTTGGAAACCCCGGGAAGGGAAAACTCCGGAAATAAACCCATGAGGAGTGGATGTCAGTCCCGCAAAAAGCATAGCAGCAGAGGCTTGACAATAAGTCATGCTGATGGAGAAGCTGGGCAGACCAGCCTTCCAGAAACATTTGGACTGCAGCACCCAGAATTCCCGGTCAATGGCCCTGCTGGAGGGGCATTCTGGATACTGCAGTCCAAATGCTCCCGAAGACCACCAGGTGGGGGAAGGCTGGAGCAGACCGTGAGCCGAAGGAGCACACCGAAGCTGCCCCTCTTCGCTCCTCGGCCGTGTTCGCATGGAAGCGCCACGGCAGAATTTGCGAGGCTGAGCTCTCTCCACCCCATTCACCGCTTACAATACCTTTCAGTTCCGGTTCTAAGGGATATCCAGTCTCATTTAGCATAATCTCCTTCTCCAAATTACGACCTTCAGAAAGAAAGAAGAACGAGTTGAAAATATTTGGCAGATCACCAGACAAACCATGGGAGCCCCAAGATCCAACCTTTTCTCTCCCTCCAACACAGTGGCTTTTTAATTATTATTAAGGGTTTTATTTTCTGTCTTGCCAACATGCATCAAGGGTGATGTGCAAAGGGCTAAGCATGCCATCAGCTCCACCTATAAACCAACAGACCATAATATGAAGTCCCTAGTTCTTTCTTCCATAAGGGAGCTTCTCTGCAGAGGTCATTCCGAAATATTTTGTGGTGAAAAAGCAACCAGGGTCATGCCAGAAATATGAGCGCAATGGACTCTTCATATGTCTTCTGGCCAGGGCGGCTTACTTTATATTGTATAGCTGTATTTTATTTTAATGTATCTATTTTAAAATTTTATTTATGATGATCTAACTTATTGTTGTAAGCCGCCCCGAGGCTTCGGCGAATGGGGCGGCATAAAAATGTTTAAATAAATAAATAAATAAATAAATAAATAAGTTACATAAGGACGCAGATAAACAAGGCATTTGTCGACTGTTTGCTCATCCCAGGCCTGTTCTTTTAGCAGTAGTGGCCCCAGCAGGCTGGAGGGAGTGGGGAAGAGGGGCGTTACCGTTCCTCAGTATCTCCTCCACCATCGTGTCAAGGTTGGGATGGGACCACCGGCTCCGCAGCACGAAGAGACTCTTCCAGAGCCCGATGCCTGCCTCGCAGTCCTTCGAAAGGAAGTACTCCACCAGCTTCTCTGCCGCTTTGGTTGAATCCTGTCCCTTCTCTATGTCTGCAAATTCCTAAAACAGGCCAGAACAGATTGCAAGCTGATCAGCCCTTGGAGGACAGGAGTGGGAGACTCCTCCTGTCTCGTGCAGCACACGGTTTCCAACAGCGACAAGCCAGACGTGTTGCCCACAGTCGCAGATACACTGCGACTGAACCAGGAGGTTCTACTCATCAGGGAGGTTTCAGACCCTTTCAGAGATCCCCTGCAGAGATTCCTCCACAGCTCCTAGTGAGGAGGTGGCTATCAAGTTGGGAGCAGGAGGCAAAGTGAGACCCTAAGCTGCCCAGAGGCGCTTCCAAAAGGAGCTTCTCAGCTGCGATTGTAAGGCACCAAGCTCGGGATGTTACAGGAGGCACAGAAATCTTCCACCTGTACCCGTTCAGAAGAGCCAAACTGGGCAGGCAAAGACAGCGCCTTGGCCGGAGACCGTAGCGCTTCGGGGCTTTTCTGCCTGAGACGGTCAATCCGCCCCACCTACTTTTGGTCTGACTGCAAAACTGAGACCAAAGCCCTTCACCACAAAATCTCCTTTACTGCTTTTCTGCTCCATAACCTCCAAGTGGCTCGGAAGCAGAGTGGAAGAGCAGCAATCCTCCGGAGGAAATGGCACCAGGACGACCCATTTCCTCACGCCAGCAACCCCGGCAGAAAGTTTGCTTCTGCTAAACCGGAAGATTGCGATGTCAGCTCAAGGGATGCACAGGCCGCGCCTGGGGCAGGACGGCTGCCTGGGTCGCGACTCTTTCTCCGGGCCGGGAGGCCATCTTCCCGGGGAGCCTGCCGAGCGCTCGCGGGGGTGCCCGCGGGAAAGGGGGGCTGCGTGGAGGGGGCTGCACAACGAGGGATCCGGGAGCATCTGCAGACGGCTTCCCCACAGCTCGGCTCGCTTCCTAAGGCAGGGCCAAGCACCGGGGAAGACGGTGACCGGGCTGCCTCCCAGGGAGCAGCTTTGCACACGTCGTGGCAGCGGCAGCTCTGAGCAAGGGGACACGGGGGCGGCCTTTGGCCCTGGGAACCTCCTGGCTGGGGGAGCTGCTGCCCGTCTGCCACAGAGCCCTCCTGGCTCAGCCGCACAGCCAAGCCGAAACAGCCGCAATCCCCAGCACAGTTCAGGAGGCGGAATGGGAGAGCTTCGCATTCAGACGTACGTTCTGCCCTCTGCCTGAGGAAGACATTCAGAGCCCAGCTGCGCCCCCCAAGCTCCTTCTCTGACCCAGAGCTCAGTGGCGAGGCGAAGGCCAGCTGGGCAAGGACTGCAGACGGCTTCCCACCACTCTGAAGGGATGAACGGAAAGCAAAGCTCCGTTACCTTCATTTGGTCAGGCGGGATGACTTTCCTTTCCGCCAGCTGCTGAAGCACCAGAGTGACGTCGTTTTCAATGACAAATACCAGGTCCTGCCGGAAGTGCTTGGTGATTCTCCTGAGCTGGCCCTGTTCAAAGTGCCGCAGGTGTCGGTCGAAGGCCTGAATGTCCGCTAAGGAAAGAGAACGCAAAGGACCTTTATGGAATCCAGATTTAGAGGCTGGTACCCCATGGGGCGGGAATCCTAAGGGGACCAGCACCCTTGAAGCCTCGATTAGGGTGTCTTTTTCAGCCCTATAACCCCAGTGACCAAACCAAGCCGGAACTTGCGCTGGGAGCATAAAGAAAGAAACTGAGGCCACTAACACGCAAAACTTACTGGAGGGAAAATCGAAAGCAACAGAAGAAAAGGACCACCTGATACAGGGCTCTGAAATATGAGGGGGACTGACCATCAAGGGAACCGTAATCTTGGGTTGACAAGAGCCGAGAAGGGCTGTCAAGACTGGATTTCTGAAGGATTTTCATTCATAGGGTTGAGATAAGTCAGGGATGCATTGACAGGTTGCAAGCAAGAACGGCAATGACGTTGGCTTAGGACCTTTTGTTTTTAGCATAGGACTGGTGCCTGAACAAAGAAAAGCTGGGAATCCTACTTAAACATAGGCTGGGACTATCATTTAAGTATTTGGCATGCCACGGCTGGGAAAGAGAGGTAGCATTTTCGTCAAGCGAATCATTTCAATAATTGCAGCACATATAAAATTCAGGAAAAGGCAGAAAATACCCATCCTAATATCTATTTTGAGTTTGATGCATGCGGAAAGTGTAAACGCACGTGTGCTTTTGTAAAAAACTTTCAAACCAGAGTAGAAATGGGATCAAGCGGAGAAATAATTGAATATATACAGAACTGCAGGGGGTCAGAAAGGACGGGCTGTGGCGTTTTCCTTTCCTTGCTAATGGCGCCGCACCCCCCAGCCACATCCGCAAGAAGAGGCTGACCTTCTGTCACGGCAGCCCTGTCCTGGGAAGTCATTTTTCCGGTCACGTGAACCTGAAACGAGAGAGGAAGAGTCGTTCTGCAAGGGCACCAAGAAGGCTTTCGTTCCACCTCATTCTGCCACTGCTTGATCCATGAATGTGTCGTTTGCCTGCAAGGGAACTGCTTACAGCACGAGTACAAATATTTAAGAACTGGGATGGCGCAGAGATGCTGGTCTGGGACACACGGGTTCGAATCCCCACTCGGCCATGAAGTTCACTCAGTGGCTTTGGGACACTCAATCTGTCATGAGTGGAGCTGGCTGGAGCGGGGGGTCAGACTAGATGGTCCAGGAGGCCCCTTCTGACTCTGTTTCTCATCTCAGCCCAGCCTACCTTACAGGGTTGTTCTGAAGAGACACTGAAGATGACCAAGTACGCTGCTTTGGTTCCCTGCAAGAGGAAAACAAGGGGAGATCAAGGTAATACTCAAAATCAGCAACGCCCATGGCCTCGAATCCAAGGATTGTAATGTGGCCCCATCAGCACTGAACTTTGCCGAGGGCTCTCTACGCTCTGAGGGTCACACCTTTTCCTTCTTTCAAAGAACATCTCTTTATTTTGCATTAAAATTTAGCTTTTCAGGGTAATGTCCCGGGATGGCCAAGTACACTCTGTCACAAAGTAAAGTCCTGTTTGGGGGGTACTGGGAGGGGACAGTCCTCACTGGAAAACCTTCCGGTCCACCTCGGTCTGGAAGCCAGGAAGCCCCAAGAGGGAGAGGGAGAGGGAGAGGGAGAGCCCGGCTGACCGAGTTGCTGCTTCACATCATAGAGGGCCCCGGGTCGCAAGCTACGAGGGACAGAGGTGTTTCCTTGCTCTGTGGGACAATGATGACCCTCACAGGGACTGTGTAGACCAGAAAATGTCCCAGGAGATCCCGCGACACACACGGGCTCCATTGCAGACAAGCATCCTCACAACAGGACCCATGTGCCTGCTTCCCTCTGCAGCCCAGATTACATTCTGCTTCCTCAGTAGGCACCATACGCCCCGGGACACACCAAAAGTCCTTTCCGTCAAGAGGGAAGGAAAACCCTGGCAGAGAACAAGGGTGGAAGGGGGAGGGTCCTTTCCCTGGGGAGGGTCAATTCCAAGATACTTTTCCAGCTGAGAGGAGCGGGGAATGCCGTGGCTTCCAGCCAGTCCAAGTCCGCAGGGCTGCTGAGTTTACTTTGGCCCCAAAGCTAGAAAAGGGCACAGATGTCTCTCCCCAAGCAAAAATACGGCGATCAGTCCAGCCGCAAATTAAAACCTGGCTCTCATGACCCCCGTGCCCACCCAAATCGGCTGCCTGAGGCTTGGGTCTCGGTGTGTTTAACCGTAGGGCCAAGCGCGTCCTGGAAGAAGAAATTCCGCCAGTCGAGCCCCATACATACCTCACAGCAGGCCCTTTATCAGCTGCAGGAGGAGACCGACCCGGGTCTGGAGCACTGCTTCACTGACCTTCGGAAAACTCATCCCACTGACTGCTGCAGAGGCTGTTCCTGGATTGATGGGATGGAGACAAGACCTGCAGAAGGAGTTTGCCAGTTCGGATCACCGGCTCAGGGAAATGTGGCACATCTTCCTTCTTCATTCTTGGCAGAGAGAAACGCCATTTCAGCAAAGCAGCTTCATTTCAGCGAAGCAGCTTCACAGCCGTGCTTTCGCTTTCAAAAGGAGTTCCTTTCCTGCAGAAGGAGGGCTCTCTCTACCGGCAGCCCAAGAGAGCACCGAGTCGGGTTTTTCTAAAGGTATTTGCACATGAGGCTTCTAGTGTTGTGCAATCGCCCCGCCTCGCTTGCCGAACTTCGCTCGGCCGTGCGGAGGCACTGAGGGATGTGCCCACTCTGCGTGCTCAGGGAGTGGCCAGCCCAGCTTCTCGTCTTCAATGGGTCTGCGGCAGAGAAGGGGGGAAAACAAGCCGGGAGAAATAAAGGAGCAAGGGGCCTGCTTTTGCACATTACAGCCCACTCAGGTTGTTGCATCTTATTCCAAGGAGGAAGGCAAAGGTGTGCAGGAAGTTTTGAGTTTTCTGGGTGAAGATTCTCAAGCAGAGAATGAGAAGCAGCTCACCCTGGAGGAAGGAAAAGGCAGCGTTCCAGAAATTCCCCTTCATGCTGTCAGATAACAGAGGAAGCGGGTGCAACAGCTCACTTTGGGGGTGCCTGAAGCGTGGCTTCCAGTGCGCCATCCTTGAGAAGAGTTCCCATCCCTCAGCCGTGTGCTCCAAAGCACCTCTGGATACCGCCTTAGCCGCCTTTCATCTTCTATTTAAGCACTCCATTGCGCTGCAGGACTGGAGACACCAATGTGCATTAGCTGGGTGTCTCTCGTCTTCTTTCCGGGACCCATAAATTAGCAGCGCTCTTAATCCACCCTCAGCGATGCGGAAACCATTCGTTCTATGCACAGTTGCAGGTTTGGCCCGGCAAGGGGCTCAGTGGCTACTGGCCCCTACGAGCTTTTGTAGGAGGAGGAGTTTAACCCATCCCTTCTGCTTCCACTTCCTTCGCGGGATCAGATCTACTCTGCATTGTACCCAACACATGACCTCTAAGCTGTGCTGTGCAAGCTTGCAGAGGCATAAATGAGACTGCAAATTCGGGAGTCCAGCTTTGCTTCAGTTTTGAAGGGGACCACCTTTCCCCCACCCTCAAAAAACCTGGGAAAGTAGTCAGAAAGTATGGGAACAATTCTGGGAACGGAAAACACACCAACGAGACCTCGTATATAGAAGACCCCCCCAACCTGATGTAACAAGCATTGATTTTTCTTATTCCATAACTAATTGGAAACAGTAGAATGCTAATCTCAGTGACCTGGATTGCTTTTTTTACTATAAAGCTGTACTTGCTGTGACTGATATATCAATGCGCTTGCTTTGGTTGTTGGGGACAAACCACAAGTCTTTCTGTTGGGTGGCATAGAAATAAAATCAGTCTCTGAGGCAGTTTGCCGTGGAACATATTAATTAGGATCCTGCCCTCCCTGAGAAATTCCCACTGAGCTTCCGGTAGCCACCACACCAACAGGGTCCTGGAAAGATGGGCCTTTGGTCTGATGCAGATCTCCGCATCTTATGGTGAAAAATGTGGGGGTAATTGCCCAAAGAGGGAAGCAAAACAGACCTTGACAAGAAAATACACGAGTTCGCATTACACTAAAAAGGGGATTTGCATGCCATCAATGCACATTTAGAAATAATAGTACTTACTCATATACCACTGAATAGCTGAGGCTCTCTGGAAGCAGGTTAACCAAAGTTAAAACGACACACGAGCACAATAAAATTAAGAGATCACAACCGTAACCACAATTCCCATTATTCGGCACAGAAGCACGACCGCCGTTCGGAAATAAAATAGGATACTTAAAACCAAAGCTGAAAAGTCAGAGGATTAAAATGCTGGGAAAGCAGAAAGTTCTTCACCAGGCGCCCACAAGAATACAAAGCAAGCACTCTTTGGGGAGTTCATTCCAAAGCTGCGGCGCCACAACTGAAAAGGCCCTCCGGATGCTGTCTGGGGGTGGTTAACGTCAAGGCCGCAGACGTAAAGCAAACAGCCACTCGCCCAGAGAACGCCCTCCGAGGATACACTGCCCTCCACCAGCTTCCCAAAGCAAGCAGGGTGGACTCCGCTGGGATAAGCGAAAGGTGCTTCTCTTAGCCAGCAGCTGAGCTTTCCAGCTTCCGGGCAGCCTCATCCTTGAACACACTCAAGGTTGTTCCAACTCGATGGACTACAACTCCCACCAGCCACAGCAGTAGGGCCGAGGGTAAGGGATAACACATACTGCAGACCAAAATATGCAGAGTGGGCAAATGTTCTTCGCGCTGCTGCAAGTGGAGGATTTTATGTCTCGATTTTATGTTCCCTTCGTTCTGCAACACGAATGCTTAGCTCAGGGCCAAGTTGCTCTTTTCGGTCTTTCCCTGCTTTCTTACAGGTCTTTTCTTATTCCACTGAAGGTAGTTTAGTGTGAAAGGTGCATAAAGTGATGAATATGGTAGTGGAAAGACAGAAAGGTGAAATGTATTCAGACCTGATGAAATTATGGAAGAGAAGCAATATGCCAACAGGAGAGGAATGGAGCTCATCAAGGAAACCCACATTTTCAAGAGCTGAGCAGGGTTTTGATGGACAGGAAATTCATGGGGTTGCTTGAGGGAGGGAGGACTTCACAAGAAACACAACACAAACTTTAGTGCAAGTTTATTTGCCATATATATACAATTCAAGCTATTAAAAATTATACAGTATTTACAAAACATTATTCCAAACCTTCTCCACCTCCGTGAAACATGCAGCCAAACAGCTGTAAGAAAAAGAGGCCGTAAACAGTTCTGTTGCACTGCCTCATGTTTTGCAATCAACTTAGGAAGGAGCCAAGTCTGAGAACAAAAAAACTGGGGGAGCGTTCAGTGAACCCTGAGCCAAACACAGCCGATGTGATAAGAAATCAGAACCACCCACTGACGAGAAGTCAAAACAAAGTTTAAGTCTGTTTTGTTTTTAAGAGGGCAAATTACAGGTTTGGCAAGTAACCTGACGCAGCGTTTCCATGTGCAATTATCGCTTTTACAAAATATAAATTTCTTCTTTTACACCAGAGATTGAAATTAGATGCGGAACCCCAGAAATGCGGAACTTGTGAGGGGAGCGGCTGGGTGGGGGCTCACCCTTGACTTTCCTGGCCAGCTCTTCTTTCCCTAAGAAACCAGAACTTTAAAAAAATAGAATTTTTGGCTGTACAGAATTGCGTGGCAGGTGGTGGAGCACTGCAGGTGAAGGCGAGACGGATCCCCCATCTGAACGAGTCACATTCAAAGGCGTCGCTTTGGAGGAGTGAACAGAAAGGCCACTTGGAGCAAGACAGCAAGTGTGCATGAAATCAAAACCCTTAAAAAAAAAAAAAAAAAAAAGAGGGCCGGCACAAGGGGATTGTAGAATAAGCGGTTGTGAACTGATAATAGATCTGAGTCTCTGTCTGCCTCCTGGGAGTCGCCTGGCGGGCCTCTCCATTTTGAACTGCGGCCTCAGCGGCGGATTCTGTGCCGATGGGAAGGCGAAGGCCCGGGCAGGGCCCGGGAATCACGCGGAGAAAACCCGCCTTTGCGTTTTCTTCCGATTTCAGCTCTTGCTGCTCACGCTCCTTCTCCTTCTCTCCGCTCCAAGAAGTATTCATTCCTACAACTCGGGCCAGGCATCAGCCACCGTGCCATTTGCGTGTCCAAGGTCAAGCAAGTCGGCTACCGAGCGTCTGAGGGGGCAAGCTGGTGCGGCTGCCAAGGGTCACCAAGGGGTCCGGGCCCTCCTGGCCTTCGGCATCCCGCTCCCAGGCTGCAATTCAGTCCGGCTGGACCGGAAGAGGCCCAGTTTCGAGGACATGCCTCTCCAGCGCTTTGCTAAATGCCATCCTTGAGTGCCGAAATTAACAGAGACAGAGCCCAGAACGGAACGAGCAGAGGATCGGTGGGGTAAGAACCGCAGAGCGAGGGAGGGAGCGCGCCATTTGGAGGGAACGGGCTGCACCGGTCAAAAACGCCAGTCCGCATCACCCTGTTAGGACGTCGCTGGCTGTCAAATGATGTTTTGCAAGGAAGCGGGGCAGACTCAGCCTGGGAGGCTCCTTTCTGGCCCCGCACTGCAGGAACCCAACCTGGTTCCATCCCGATGCGTTGGACGGCATCCCACAGCAAGCCCCGGGGATGTTGGGAATTGTAATCCCACCCATCGGGAGGGCACCAGATTGAGGGGGGGTGTCTGCAGTGGGGAGTCTCTACATGGCATTACTGGAGAACTGCTTTCCTTCCCAACCAATGCACTGGCTTTTCCTTCACTTGCTCAGAAGAGAGCACCAGGGTCTCCGTTTAAAAATAAAATTTAGATCATCACGTACGGACAAGGCAAGAGTTGCACCAAGAAGTCACCCCTCATTTGTCTTCTTCCAAGCAAATCCTGCTTTGCAGAAACAGGCCCTTCCTGCATGGTCAGATCCGCCACATCCATGACAGTCGTGCGAACGCTTCAGTCCTTCCAACTTGCAGGAGAGCGGCAAGAGCGAGCGGCACGCCGAGGCCTCCTTGCAGGCAGAAAGAGGAATTTAACAGGAGCCTGGATCAAAGTCTTTTATTGAAAGCAATACTTGAAACCGCCTCTGCTGCACCTCTTCTCTCCCCCCTGCCCCATTCCTTGCTCCTCTACCAAAAAGCCAACGATAATACTGTGTTTCACCAATCCATCCGAGAACGATACACCTTAATAAGTGCAAACGAACTAACAAGCCCGAACTTCGGCCTAGGCAGCTGGTCTGTCTAAACCATCCGATGCAGCCTTGCCTTTTAGAAACCCAGCAAAAACTTAGTCCCCACGAGCTGCTGTGCTAGGAGTAATCGCCGGGCGGTCAGAGGCAACCTGGGGGCACGTTACAGGGTATCGGTGTGGGGGGGGACCAGGCGCGGCCCGCGAGCGTGGCCGTCAGCTCTACGGGCGACACACGAGACTCGACACCCACGCTTCACGTCTCCACCTGGAGCGCCCTGGTGTTGGCACGAAGGGTGCAGCCAGCACGTCGCCACTGGCTGTTTGCACAGGGAAGCCGCTTTTCGGAAGCCCCGCCTTCGTGGACAGAACCTCCGCCTGCCACCCTGCGGAAACCGGGCCACGCCTGACGCTGATCTGATGGAAACGCCAGCTTCCGGCAAAGCACACCAGAGGGGGACGGAATGCGACGGGCCCAGGCAGTCAGGTTTCCGACGGCAGCGCCTTTGGGCCCCGAGAACGGACAGCCCTGTGCCTCGGCAAGAACTTCCAAACCAAGAGCGCCGGGGCCGAGCGTTGTGGGGACAGGCCAAAGAGACGCTGCAAGGAGCTGCAGGACTGGCTAGACAGCACCAACTCTAGCGGGCTCTAAGGATACCAGGATCGGGACCGCCACAAACTAGCAGAACTGGCTACAAACCAAACCGGAACTCCACGATTCGGCATTTGCACGGTAACCTCTCCCTCCTTGGTCCCCAGCTCTTCTGCAGCCAAGAGGAGGAGAACGAGCCAAACCTTCTCCGAGCGACACACTTCTCAATCTACAGGTGCCTGCTTGCCCCGTAACTGCTGGAACCCATTTTTAAGGAGCCAAATGAGGAAGTGCAAGAGAGCTGGGTCACCGACGGGCCGTGTGGAAAAATGGGCCATCTTGACAGGGAGCGGAGAAGAACACAGGGCTCGCAATCTGGCAACGGAACGCCTCCAACCCAAGCTGAGGAAGAGCCCGCAAAACTTCATTCGCAGCCCCACGGCCCCGTTTCCCATCCCGCCTGACTGGGAGAGGGGGGAATTGAGGGTGGAAAAGGGATGGAGGCCTGTCCATTCGGAGACCCCTGTGCGACGGAAATGGGGAGGAACAAACCTGAGCGTCGCACCCACAAGAAAAGCAGGCAGGCACGCGCCAAGCTGTTCCCTAGATTGACACTGCAGTCTTGCCCGCTTGGGATGGGTCCTCACAACCTCCACACACACACGCACACGAAAGCCCACCACCAGGGAACCGAGGCAGGAGAAAACCAAACCAAAGACGTGTCAGCAGAACCGCCCCCTTCCCAAATGCATGGCGGAGAATCAGTGACCTTGTCGGTTAGAAAGGGGAGGGAGGGAGGGAAAGCCCTCCCAGCTCGAAAGCGCTACTTCTGTGCTGCGTGAGTCCATCCGGCTGAGATCCAGAGCCGAGACGCACAGCCACCCTTGCGAGGCAGGACTGATCCGTATCGCAAAAGCGAGCAACTGTTTCCTCTGCAAAGGTATAAATCAAGGCGAAGGCAGTTCTGCACCCCCGGTCTCCTCCCCACGCAGCTTCCTGTTGTGCTGGCCCTCGACCGCACCAGTTCCGCGGGGTCCCGGCCTCGCTTCTCCTGCCCCTTCGCACTCGTGGCGTGTGGCCCCACGTGTCAAAGGCAAAGGGGGAAGCAGCCCAGGCACGCAGCGAGGCCTGCCAGGAGGGGGCGCCCGGGAGCATCAATGTGAGGCGGAGGAGGGCAGTTCCAGTTTTTGGAGTCGGCGCCTGCGCAGCTCCGCTGTGTCGGGTTCCTCGGGGGACGAGTGCTCGGTGTCCTCGGGGAGGCCGGGCGGCTCCGTGTAGCCCTCCGCGCCAGCCGCCAAGGACGGGCCTAGGAGAAGGGGAAGGCGGTCAGCGGACCAGGTGACCGAGCCGCAGATGCAGGCCGCGTGGCCCCAACAGGGAGGCGCCCAGCAAGCCGAGAAGCCTGCTGGGCGAAGAGACTCCGTTACCTGCTTGCGCTGACGGGTCTGTCTCTGCTGCCGGGGACACGGAGCTGCTGGCGGGTTGCGAAGGGCTGGAGGCGTCACCAGAGAGAGGCTCGGAGCCGAGGGTCTCGGGCGGAGAGGGCGAAGTGGCGGGAGCACTCGATGGCGCTGCGGAAGTCCGGGGCGCCCTGCCGGAGAGAGAGTGGGACAGTGGGCAGAAAGCCCAGAGAGGGCCCAGGCCTCGGCCGCCCTCAGGACGAGCTGGCTGGCCTTGGAGCCTGGACCGTGTCCTGTGTAAGACCCGCAAAGTCTCCTTCGCAAAGGAGGAGTCACAGAAGCAAAACTTGGAACAAGGAGGCTGGTCGCTGCGCACTGAGACGGACCCTCTGTGGCTGGAAGAGAAACGCAGGCAAGGAGCTGCCACTTTGGCAAGGCCAGGCTTAGATCTATGCCGAACATCAATCAATTCTTAGAATGGCAAATCCTAGGGCCTGGGAAGGTAATCACGTTCAGTAAATGTGTATCGTTCCTTCTACTCCGGGCCTGAGTGCCAGAGTTCAGGAAGCCGAAACAGCATCGGGTGCAAGGCTTGCAGGAAGCCCAAAGTTTTGCACAAGAACAGCAAACGCTGCGTCAAAAACCGCGACCCAACGAGGACCAGACGGTCTCAGCCGCCGCGGAGCGCTGGCCGAGCGGACCCTGGGCGAGGGCGCAGCCGACTGACCGAGACAGCGAGGGCAGGAGTGCTCCACACCGCAGAGTTCTGCTACAGTGCGCGAGCACGACCTCGAGTGGAGCTTCGAAGCTGTGCTGCTCTGCCCTTTCACGTTTTATTCTGCGCCTGCTCCCGGGGAGAGCACCGAGTTGCAGCGCCCTGAAACCTTACGAGAGCGGAGGACGGAGACCGTCCAAGCCACCTTGGGCTCCCCGTGTGTGTGAGACGGGCCGGCGGCTTCAACACGTCCGACTGCTTTCGCACTTTCATTTGAGTGGAAGCCTTGGCCGCGGGGCGCCCCCTTTGGCAGAAGGCGGCCCATTCTCCTAGGAGGGGGAAGGCAAGAGAAACGCGGCGTTCTCGGAGGAACACGATGCTCTACCCGATGGTGGCCAGGACGGTGAGGTACTGGTTGATCTGCAGCATGGCCGCGTCCAGGAGCGTGTGGATGTTCTGCAGGCACTGGAGCCGGGCTTCCAGGTGCTGCCGCTCGTGGCCCTCCATGGCCCGCAGCTCGTCTTCCGTCAGCCCCGCAAAGCCCGAGGGCGGAACTGGCATGGGAGGAAAACCTTTGGGACGAAGCGGGACAGAGATGGAGGAGCGTGAGCAGAAGCGGATGGCTAAATCCGAGAGTTCCTCAGGCAGCCTTGGAAAGGGATGAATTAGTCGGCAGACTCTCCGCCCGGATCGTCCAAGCCTCCCGGGAAGGACCCGATGTCACGCCAAGGGGGAAGGCTGGTTCCCTGGTGCCATGCCGGCTTGGCCTGCCAGCTCTTTCCCGCCAAAACACCTCTCAGCCAGCCATCCAACCACACGAAGACGGACCGGTTCCCTTTCCACCCCGAAACTTACCAAAGAACGGCGGGAACGGCATCCCCATCCAAGGAGGAGGGAAGGGGAAGCCGGGCACTGTCCCCGAAGGGGCCGCACCGTCCGCTGGAGAGGTCGAGTCCCCGCTGGGCCTTGCGGTGCCTGGTGGAGAACACGGCGGCATGAACTCGTGGTGGTCTAAAAGTGGAGGCCAACGGCGGCCGTCCAGCATGCATATGGCCGGGTGGCAGCCCCGGAACCTGCGCTCGCCCTGCGCCCGCTGCCAGAGCCACGGAGCGGCTCACCTGAGGCGTGTGTTCCTGATGCAGAAGGAGCGGCAGCGGCGGCCCCGGGAGCAGCGTTGTCCATGTTGTGGGGCGGCTGGACCCCGGGCACCGGAGGGAACGGAGCCATGGGGGGCCAGAGGGGGAGCATTCCCGGAGGAAAAGGCGGCAGGATGCCCTGGGGAACTGTGGGGAAAGAAGGTACAACAGGTGGCCGCAAGTTCCCTGGAGCCCTCGGCCTCAGGTGCCACAGCAGCTGGGAGCCTGGCGTGGAGTGGACCGAACCGCCCTGCCACCAAAGTCATCCTGGAATTCAAGGAAGACACGGGGGGCGGGGATCGCCTTTGGGGGGTGCAAGCGGCCCCCGTTCTGAGTTCAGGCACTTGGCTTTTTGGAACTGTTGCCACAGTTCAAGACCGCAGTAAGTGCTCTCCCGTGTTTGCCTCCGGCAGTTCTGCCAATGGCCTTCGTGTACTGCAGCAAAGGAACGTGTGCCAGTGAACCGATCAAGGCCTTGCCAGAAAGCTGAAGCGCAAAACCCGCAATGGGGCAGGACGCCGGGTCGGAGAAGGCCGCTGGGGCTGGTCTGCAGCCAGCACGCTCAGGGCGCTCTGATGACCCCGGCGTGGGAAGAGAGCCGAGAGCAGTCGCACGCACAACGGGGACTCACAGTTTGGGGGCTGGGGCCCCGGGTGCGGGGGCTGCTGCCCCCTCTCCGGCTGCTCGGGGGGCGTCGGCGACTGCGTGGGGAGGGAGGCCCGCAGGACGTCCATCCGGCACGTGGGGCAGGTCTGTTGCCGCTGGAACCAGGATCGCAGGCAGCTGGGGGACGGGACACATCCATCAGAGCCAGCCGGCCAACCACAGCTGCGGCCCGAGCCCACCACCCAGGCAGCACGCACCCACACCCCCCGTCCGGCTCCCTCCCTCGTTTCTCCCCGCCCACAAAGCCCATGGTCCTAACGGGGATGCTCGAGGAACGGCGCCCAACACGCATCGTGCAGGAACGGAGCGCAGGCGCTTGGCCCTGACGCTCCTCTCACTAAGCGGCCTCAGGGGAGCACCCTGATCCCCAGAGAGCCCCCGCCTTCCTTTAGGGTCCAGAGAAAAGCAAGGGATGTTCTGTGGCTCCATGCAAGGGGGCAGAGGGACAGCAGGGGGCGGGGGGGGGGGAGACCTGGAAGCTCTGGCTTTCGCTGAGCAGCGCCTAACGGGAACGGCGCTCCGTCTCCCAACTGACGTCAAGCGGGTTTGCCCAACGAGGGGCTGCCCCACCGGCCGTCCTTCTCACCCAGACGAAGCCTGCACTGCTCCAGGCCTGCTCGGCCACGCCGGGAGCTGGATCCCGAGGGTCAGCGAGCGGCGGACTCCCCTCACCTGGTGTGGAAAATGTGGTTGCACGGCAGGCGCTTGGCGCCCGTCACCATCTCCTCCCGGCAGATGATGCAGACGTTGTCCATGGCCTGCAGCTCCTCCGGGGTGGCGTCGGGGTACCTGGCGGGAAAGGGTTGCAGGCGGACGTGAGCTCAGCACATCGCACCAACCCAGCGGCGCCGATCGGGGAGCCGGTGCTTCTGCAAGCATACGCGAGCCACGCTACTCACAGGGTGTTCATGTTGCGGATCGCTCGGCGCGACATGATCGCGTCTGTCACGGCCTTTTTGAACTGCCTGGACACACAGAGGAGAGAATCAGGACGGGCCTATTGCCGAATGTAAAGCTTCAGCGAAAACATTATATAGAGGGGGCATCCTTGAGAACAGGGAAAATCCGGGTGGAAAAGATGTTTAACTAGAGGTACTTTGGGAACAGGCAGGTAGTAAAGGTGCCTCGGGCGCAAGGAATGGTTAAGCTGAGCTACTCAAAAAGCAGAAAACGTGCTCGGGAAGAGCAGACCAGCCACCTTCCCCCCCACCCACTAAAAAAGGCTGATCCATGGATAGTTACAGCCGCTGGTTAACTGTAACTATTCTAAAGTGTTTGTTTTAAAAACACAACAGGTCAAGTAAAGCTGCTCTCTCTCCACACACATGGCATTAACCAGCACAGCTGCTTTCTCCAATCTGCTTGACTCCGTATCTTTCTGGCTGCAGCTCCAACCATCGCCAGCCAACTTGCCATATGCTGGGCTGTGGATACTGGGACTTGGATAGTCCAGTCGTTCCGGAAGACCCTAGCTTGGGGAAGGCTGCCATGAAGCACTGCAAAGTCTCCTTGAAGCTACTCTGAAGTCCGAGGGATCGTCCGCTGCCACATGGAGACAGATGTACAGACAGACACCGCCCCCCCCCCATGGGCCTCACCTCATGGCCAGGTACATGGGCCGGATGGCGAAGAGCGGGAAGGTGTGGACTTTGATCATGATGGTCATGAAGGCCATGTACAGGAGGACCTTGATGAAGCCTGTGCAGAGGATGAGGAAGTGGGATCCGATTAGGACAGGCTGAAGAGGCAGGTGGATGTCAGAAAGCAGGACCAATGTGGGGGGGGGGGGGCGGGGGATACAAAGGGGCCTGTGAGAAGCTCCTGAAGCTGGCCAGCACATTTAAAAATAAACTACTTCCCTTCATTGGGGTGGCAGTGAAAATGCAGGCATGCCTGTATCGTGCTAATTCAATGTTACTCCAAAACATCTGAAAGCAAAGCACTCTGCCGTTATGCAAATTCCAGTTTCTCCATTTACAGCAAGCATTTCTTAAAATACCTACGTAGAGCTTATAAGCAGAAAGTTAGCACTTGAATTTAGGTTTCATTAAGACTGTTCGTTATTGAAACCAACGCGGAAGGAGGGAAAATAAGGCAAGAGCTTGAACATTCAAAAAGCATCTTAGGTTAAAAATACGGAGTGGAAATGTGTCTGCTAATTTGACCACCGTTCAGTTATGCTCAATGGACAGGGCAGCCCTGCTGAGCTGCGGGGAGGCAGCTGTCCTTTTACACATTTGAGTGCAGCTAGCACATAATGCAGAGCAGATGGAGTGGCCTGGGTGAAGGTAAAACCAGGACAATACAAACACCCTAAAATGATTGTGTGCAGCATGTAATATCGGGAAGGAGTCCCCAAATATTCACATCCACACTGAATTTTCAAGCTGGGAAGGGCAGCATTCAATAGCCCAGGACAAAATCCCGACAAGAACAAGATGAAATGGCTCTCAGCTAATCTAGGGTGTGTGAGAGAATATTTTTGTTCAAATTGTGACCATGGTAATTATGGAAGCTGTGCTCTGCCGCCTCCAGAGGGGACCGGGCGGGAAAAAGGCCGTGTGATTAATCCCACTGCTTTCATAAGCACGCCGGGCCGGACGAGGCTGCTGGCCCAAACGAGATGTTTTCAGGGCTGCAACTGCATGTGGCCAGTGGAAAAACTTACAGGAGGGCTTCAGAGGAGGACGGCTGCCATTCAGCAAATCAGCATCGTCCTTTCGGGCAAGAGGGCAAAGCACGCGCTCCTTCCAGGTGTTTCGGCCGGGGCTTCCCGTAAACTGGCTGCCACAGGCCACCCCGCTTTATACAGCCCCGCCCCCTTATCATTCCTTCTCTTGCCCAGGGACTTCTGGATTGGAGGTCTTCGTGCGCCTGGCACTCCTAGGGCGACAGGCACTCTCGCAATACTTCAAATAAATGAAGAGGCAGCCGCGGAGCGCAGGGGGCTCCAGCTGCCCCCGGAGTGTTGACTCCCAGGGCTCCAGGGAGGCTTTCTTGCAATATCCAGAGATGCTGGAGAACGAAACGCAGGCTTCCTGCGTGCAAAGAAGCCGAGCTTGGTGTGCAGGCCCGCCTCTCAGTAAGGCTCGAGGCCCTTCCGGTTCTGAATCAGGGCTGATTTCAGCCGGGCCCGGGATGTGGCTCACACGAAAGGCCAGGTGGCTGGCGAAGCCCAGCGGCGGCTCGCCGGATTCTGGGCAGGGGCCTTGCGCGGCCCTTCTTGCGACACGCGGAGCAAGCGCTGGGCCGCCGCATCCTTCACCTGTGAAGAGCTCTGTGTAGAGCATGTAGACGGCCTTGTTGTCCCAGGGGTTCTCGCTCTGGAGGTCGACGGAGTGCAGGACGTATTTGATGAAGATGGTGAGCACCATGGTCAGGAGGATGGCGTACTGCGGAAAGCGAGGGAGAGCGGGAGGGGGAGAGCCCCCTGAGCTGGTGCAGGGAGACCTCCGCTGGCTTCCTTCGCCCTCACTTCAGTGGCTGCAATGGGAAAAGCAAGAGGGGGCCGAAATCCCCCTCCGGCAGCAGCTCGGTCTGCACAGATGGGGAGCCACAGGCAAGGGCAGGCATCTAGCCGATGCATCGGAGCAGGGATGGAGAAAGGAAGCGGGGGTCTCGCATCACGCCCCTGGACAGGCCTCGGGGCTCCGCTCCCTCCTGGCGGCATCACAGCACCCAAGCGGTTTGCATCCCCGCTGGCGGCTAGAGGAGAGACTAGGGAGCCCCAAATTTTCTCCTCCGCTTCCCCCTCCACCCGCTCTTTCGAGGCGTGGCTTTCACAGGAGCCTGCGGGCTCCGACTGTCTTGCTTCACACTGGGCTGACAAACTATTCTGGGAGCAGTTTCAGCCCAAGAGTGGGGCTTAAAGGCACTTTCAGTCAGGTTAGGAGGGGGAAGCCATGTAGCCCCCACCCCTCCAGCCTGCTCACGTGCCTAGAGGGAGCCTCACGCCATGACTCGGGGGGTGGGGGGGGAATTCAGAGTACTGCAGGGCCAAGCTCCCAGGCTCCAACAGCAAAAGGGCAGAGGCAAAATGCAGAACAAAAACCGCCTTATGTCGCACTTAATCTTAGTTGCTGGTGGAAAGGCCTTTAAGTGACAAAGCGGAACCACTTAGAAAAGGGCGAGGGGGTGGACGACGCCAGGACAGCCAGACTGGGAGAAGGGAGCCCCAGGAGGGGCCGTTTGGCCCCCGGCCCTGCAGTCTGCCACCCCTGCCTTGCGCAGAACACACTGACGGCTTAAGTGGGGACACAGACTAACGCGGCCTGAGCCTTCACCCCACACTCGGCTGCCCCAGGGATCACCCTCCAGGGCCTGCACCCCCCTCCTGCTCTCTGCAGCCGGGACCCTCGCCTGCCCGCCGAGGGCGCCTGCTCACCTCAAAGCCGAAGACCAGCTGCACCGAGGCCCCCCGCGTGAGGATGCTCTGGTAGGCGTGGCTGACGAAGAGGAAGTCCATGACGCCCAGGAGCAGCATCAGAGCTGAAAAGCAAGCCGAGGCCAGTGAGGGGGCGCCACGCCTGCCTCCCCAAGGCCACTCCACTCAGCCGCTGCATCTTCAGGGAGCCCCGCGCAGCTGAGAGCAAAGACGCAGGGAACAGCGGCGCTCCGGACCAAGCGACAAATGGCGGCTCTAAGAGACAGGCTCTCTCCGGGCTGCATCCCTCTCAGTGGCTTCCTCTACCCATGCAGTTTTAAAACGCCCCCTTGATTCAGTGTCCTGAGCGATGTGAGGGGCAGTAAAGCTTCCTGGGTGAAAGACCAAAGCGTCCATTTGCTCTGCCTGCTGCTTCATTTAGCTCGTGCCTCCTTCGTTCTTAAGACTGCAGGTCTCCAGACAGGCACTTTCTGAATGCTGAAAAATGGCACCGTGTTCCTATCGCTACAGAATTCTGCTCTTAGCAATGCTATTAGTTTTTTGGGCCAGTGCATCCCACTGGCAGGCAAACCACCCAGAAGAATCATTTCAGGGGGCCGCTGCTTCCCCGGGTGTGCGAGCTGCTGCCAGAATCCATCTTCCACCTCCTGCCTCCTTTGCAGAACCCACGGGAAGTGTTTAAAAGGGGGCACGAGCATCCGATGAGGACCAGGGTCTGCTCACACTCGCTCCCCCCGGCATTTCACCTGTCCTCTCACAAAGCTGCAGACGTCCTCTGGTGCACTGCCAGCGGAGCATGTGATCTGCCCCAGGCAGCAAATGATCCAAATGTATGCAGGATACTTTGGCCCTGGCGGAGGACACCACCCTGGGCAAGCACCTGAGTAAGACCCCCGGGGACTCCCGAGCCCCACTGCCAGGGGAGGGGGGAATCAAAGCACCTGCGTGGCAGAAAGGGGACAACAGGTACTCACAGACGATGCGGAAATGAAAGAGCCAGGATATGTTCGGGCTCCTCTCCATCTGGAAAAAGGGGGGGAAGGAGTCAGCCAGCTACCACGAAACCCTCGCTGAGCCTCATTACGGTTGCGAGACAAGCGGCAACTGATGCCTTTATGGACAGGCCGAGCTTGCTTCTCCCGCAAATTCTATGGCCACGTCACATGTGCAGCCGCTGCATCCTGGCACGCTGCCCCTGGACCAACTCCCTGCGCTCAGAAGGTCCCCGGAGGAATGCACAGAGGCGGCTGCTACAGATGGGAAGAGCCAGGCCTGGTTTTAACCAGCAGCAAGCGCTCCCTTTCCAGGTGGAGGGAGACGGTGCAGGTATCGCAGTCCTGGCAGACTCGGCACTCAACGGGGCGCCTCAGGCCGTCCCTCCGGCCCTCCACTCCAGCAGGTTCAAATGTTATTCAGCAGGCAGAGAGCTCCCGCCTCCCATGGCCCCCGGGGCCGTCCCAGCTTGCGTTCGCATACTCACAAAGTCCACCCGGTCCTCGGCCAGCCAGTGGAAGCACTTGAGGAAGAGGAGCAGGGTGAACAGGGCCACAAAGCGGGGGCTGAAGTCGTCCCTGAAGACTGTGAAGGCAAGGCAGGTCTCGGTCACGGCATACCACGACCGCTCGAGCAGGTGCTGCGGGGGCAAACCTGGGTTAGGGCGCTCTCTCATACCTTGGGTCGCCCCCAGGCACCCGCCAGCCACACCCCGCTCTTCCACCCAGCCAGGTAGGGGTCTGGGGTCTCCGGGAGCCACTGCATGATACAGGTGGAGCTGAGACGGGGGCCGGGCAGAGACTTGAGCACCTCTATCTTCCTGTCTGCAAGAGGGCGCCTGTCGCCCTTCCAGCTCCAAGGTACTCAAGTGACCCAGAACCGGAAGCCACGCACCTGAACTGCTGGGGGACAAGGCAACCAAGCGTCTTCCCTCTCCCCTGGATGCTCCTCAGAACACTGCTCCACTTACCCTCCAAGTTCCCAAGCTATGAAAAACGGGCCATTCCGGCCTGGACTGGTTTGATGAAGTGCTATTAATAATCGAACCCTTCAAGAATGAAAAGCCCTCTGCCTTTCCGAGCTGCTAGAGAGATCTCCAGGAGGAGAGTGGAACATCCCGAGCAGAGCCAGGTCCCCTCCAGGATGACAGGATGCTGTCCCCCTTGCTGAAGCCCCGAAGGCCCACACCCCTCCGGGCCCAAGACCTCCAGCTTCCCATCAAGACCCCGATCCAATGTCGACCCGGAGCCACATTTCCCTGGCCACGCTCACCTCCATTTCCGCTGCCCGGAGCTGTCCGAAAAACACTTTGCCCATGAACTTGCCTAAAAGGAACACCAAGACGAAGGCCTGAATGTACAGCACCTGGAAATGGCAGCAAGATGGGGGTGGGGGGAGAGAGCGAGATGAGAAACTGCCTTCGCACGCAGCTCTGCTAGTGGGAAATCCCGATTAGAGCCCTCGCTGCACTCGACGCAGAGAATTTGAGCTACTTCCATCACTGTGCAATCCACTAATCAGACACTAACAGGATAACTCGGCCTGGCACCCATGGGGGCAGAAGGTGATCCTTTAATCTGTTTGCAGCTTGACAGTGCCTCTTCCCAGCGCCCCGAACGAAGGGTGCGCACACAGATCGCCACTGCCGAACCTGCCAGCAGGAACGAAGGTGTTCCTCCAACTTCGAGTGCTGACAGATCTGACAGTGGCTGAGAGACTCGGTGCACGGAATCACTCCTTTGAGGTGATGTGGCAATAGTTTTTTTTATTGCTTTGTTGGTGTGGTGGAAGGGAAGCGTTAGAACTTCTCCACCCCATCACACACGATCCCAAAGCTGTGCAGGATTCTGAGGCTGCTGTTCATCCAACAAGGAACATGCTTGTTCGCACGTCTGCACGATACACATTCCGCCTGGCCTGGCCCCGACACGCGCCTGCACTCAGTGGCCAAGCAAGTCGGGAAGGATGTGTGTTTTCTTCACTCAGTTTCGGAAAATGAAGCGCCCCCAGGGCTCCACCCGGCAGGAGAGAGATGGCGGCTTCTGGCCCTCTCGATTCATCCCAGCCAGAGGCAGCAATACCACAGCAGGGGCTCAGGTGGGACCCGGCAGATCTCTGGCCGGGGCAACAACCAAACGTCGCCTTTTTGCTCAAAAGAGCCTCTCCTGAGCAGTACCCAGGACGGAAGCGTTAGTCGACCGTTCTTCGCCACAAGCAGCAATGCTTCAGTCGTGAGGGCAAGCCAGGGGCCTGTTCCCCCTCAGGCTCGGTGGTTCCCACAAACATGGGGAGCGCTTTGTCGCGTCTGCCAGCGGCAAGAGAGCGCGCCAAAGAACTGGGAGGCACTGGGCTGGCTGCAGGAAGAGTGTTGCTGCACGGCTCGGAGGGTGGAGTTCAGCCGACTGTGACCGGGCCTGCATGAGCGGCGAAGGGGAGAAGCCGCCGCAGCACTGCTTCCCACCCTGGCTGCACACCGCCGAGAGCTGGAGGCAACCGCCCCGGAGGCCACAGGTTGTTCGGGGGTTGCGGGGTGGTTTGCAAACTGCCTTTGGTGCCAGGTTGGGACGACAAGAAATGTGCCCCGGGAATTAGTCCGTCGCCCACACCGGGCAGGAAAATCAGCTACGCTGGAAGCTCAGCTAGCGGAACAAACCCCATTTATAGTTCGGGGTTGAGTTAACTGTGAAACCAGTGACACAAAAGGCTACCCACAGACCTATAGAACTAGTCTTTCCTTTGCCCCGCTCTCCTCCTTGGGCCCGCAATAATCTCCCTCCCTCTAGCTGCACAAGTGCTACCCTGCACAGGAAAGCAGGGGCTGTTCCTGGTAAACTAACAAACCGGGAGAGGAGCAGCTGCAGAAAATGCTAGAAAAGGCGTTTGTACACTGTGACGGAAGATGAACATTGGTGGGGGGGGGGGGGACCAGACCTGATCCAATAAGCAGAGCAAAGCCATCTTATGACTGCTATTATAATACACCTGCACCCCACCTTCCTTCCTTCCTCTGGCCAGGAACTCAGGGCAGTCCACAAGGGTCCTCGCCACAACAACCCTGTGGGGAGGCCAGAGACTGGCTGAGTCACCCAGTGGGCCTTGTGGCCAAGTAGGGGACTAGAAGGAGGTGGCAGCCCCAGGCCAAACTCCTTTATAGGGTTGCTAGGAGGACGCCTTGGAGCCACGCAAGCCCCCCTTCCTCAGGAGGTGAAAGGCAGGTTACAGAGGCAACGTTGAGATAGAAGAGTAACAAGAACAGAACTCGGATCCTCCTGCTCCTCATCCAAGGCCCTGAACGCCACGCAACCCAACGGACCTCAGTGACACCAAACTGGGAGCGATTAGGTGCTCCGACAGAGGCGGGCCTGCCGTCCCTCGGGAAGAGAGCAGCTTCTGGTTTCCCCCTGCTGAGCACAAGCGTGAGCCCAATGCTGCCCGAAGACCCTTTGAACGCCATCGCTCCGTTTCCAAAGCTCTGCTTGTGCAAAGTGCACCCCCGGCCCGCAGATGCTTCCAGAGTCACCTGGTCCCATGAAGTCCACCGGCTCATGTGTAGAGACCGCTTCTTAAAATATTTTCAGGGAGAAGAGTAGGGAGAGCTTGCTGGGTAGGGCCGGGGGGTGTTGCACTGGGGACCCCTGCTCCAGGCAGTCAGGTTGGACAATCCCGAACTACAAAAGGCTTGCTCTCTTCCGACGGAAGCTAGACGTGTATTATTTTATTCAAACAATAGTTTAACAATGTTTAATATTTATAGGTTTCAATTGCGCAGCCAGGGTGTTTCCGGGTTTTAATTGTAATTGTTATTTGTATTGTGTTTATTTCTGTGAGCCATCCCAAGGCTATACAGCAAGGGGACGGCATATAAAAACTTCACACACATACATAATATTCGCAACCACACGCCCCAACAGCCAAGAAAGTCCCCCGCCCTGCTCAACGGGGGATGCAGACTTACTGCCATGCTGGGGCTGGACTTCGTCAGGTACACCACAGTCGGGTAGAACTGATGCTTCAGGTAATACGCGTGGGCCACCACGGCGGACGTCAAGGCCAGGCTGGCAGCCATCATGATGGCGGTTCGGAACATCGCCCCGGCCGGGCGGCCAGCAACCTGGGAGAGAGGGAGGGCAGGGGGAGGCTGGGTGAGCAGGCAGGCTCAGAAGCCCCGGTCTCCGCTTAAGCGAGGGGAAAACACACAGAAATGGCTGCGCAGGCCACAAGATTTGCATCGTAACGTTCCGGTACACCCACATTGCTGTTCTCATCTATTCTGAGCGGCAGAGTGCCTGGACATGTTTACTTTACCAGCGTGGCATAGCTCGCTTAGGCTAAGCGTGAGCTGGCACACGGCAACCCAATGCAGAAATGTCCACCCAGAAGCAGGCCGGGGCAGGGGTGCGGAGGGGATTTTTAACCATTTCCCAAACTAGCCACAGCTCTGGACAGATTTACCAAAAAAAAAAAAAAAAGGTTAAAGACTTCAACAAGACAAGCCAAATTCTGTCTTCCCAGGTAGATTTCAAGAAGCGTCATCCGCACATTTTTAAAGCTTAGCTTAAGGAGCAAGGAGAGCGAAAGATGTGGTTTTGTTCAAGAAAGACTAGTGAGCTTTTCACGGCTGAAAGCTGGGTCTCCTCACACCGTTTTCACTAGCATGAGGCAACTGGCTCGGCCACGCTTACGGGGAGCGACTGAATGTGAACGCAGCGATGTGGAGGCCACACATAAGCTTGGAGGGATCAACACAACACGAAAACCGCTTCAGTAGCCTGCTTCTGGCAGCTTGGCTGCAAGAGACCTGGCATGCCCAGAGCTCAGATCGGCTGGTGTAAAGGCTTCGCCAAGCTGCTTCCCAAGAAGCCCCATGGCACACGTCCCGCCGACGTTCCCAGAACGGGCAACTAAAAACATTTACAGCAACTGAGGGGGAATTTTGAGAAGGCTGCAGGCCTCTTAAGGCAAGTTGGCCAACCTGGGCTCTGCAGAACGGGCCCGGCCCCTTTCGCTGCCTGATGCCAAATCCCAGACAGCAGTAACAAGCGGCACCATCCACCACTGCCCAAGGCCGGCACTGCATAAGGAGAGAGCTATGCATTCCACTGGGAATTTGCTGCCTGCGACCAGCAAGGCGAAGCCTGTGGAAGGGGTGGCTGTTTGCTTTGTTTCGAGAAGTGCGAACTACTCCGCCTGGACGGAGCAACCGTGCGCCTCGGGCTCCAGGAGCACCTGCCCTTGCCACCTCCAAGGCCTGACCAGCGCCGAGTGCTCAAACCGTTACGGGTCAACACCTCAACCCCCCACCGCCTCGCTCAAGGCGCGTCCTACTCAGGACCATGTGCTGAATTATGCTGCACCAGAATCCTAGGACTTCCCCTTGCAAGCGCTTCTTGCATCTCCGTTGCAACCTTACTATGGGCTGCTCCACTCGAGTCCCTCCTTCAAAATCCTCCCTTGCCGCAAAGCCTCTGGAGCAACTCGCTCCTTCCCACACTCGGCTGAGCCCGAGCAGAAAACCATGCGCAGCTGAAGGCACTGCCATCTGCATCCATTTCTTCCCCCTTCCCTGAAAACTCACTTCTGCCTATTCTTAGATGGCAAACCCCGGGGCCAGGGAGCAGTCCTTTCCCTACCTGCAGGGTACCATGCGCACAAAGGGCATTAAATGAATTCCCTTATAAATAAATAAATTAGAAGCAAAGGATGCAGCTCGGTAAATACCGCAGCTATAGATTCTGCAAGCCAGTTGCTCTGGGGAAGGAACACCAAGCAACATTGCCCAGCTGCTAATATATCTATTACATGATTCTATCCCGATACAATTTGATTATGGGCTGTCAGCTGCCACAGGCATTAAAAAGCCCAGGCGGGATACAAGCTGAAAAAAAATCAAGTCTTTGGTGCCTTCTGGGGCAACAGCCTGTGGCCATTTTAACTTGGTATTTTTGCCGCTTTGTTGCCTTCATTTTTATCGACACTATTTTCTCTTGATATATTGTATTTATTGAACCCATGTACCCATCAGCCTATAACCAAAACTTTCTGGGCAGTATATATAATAAAAGCAACAAGCTAGCACAGCCGGGATTGTCAAGGGGAACAGTAACAATACAGGCTTGAGTGTGTAAACATAAGCGTCCCTCACACAACCTCAAGCTTTTTAAATCTGTTCTTTCAACCATTGTTATTGGTATTACTCAGCAGCCTCGCTTGAGAGCTGGTGAAGTGTGGCGACCATAAGACCACACTGAGAGCCACGGAGGTTAAGCGGGCAGCGACTGTGTTGGCACAGAATGGGTCACGAGTAAAACCGGGCTGTGAACAAGCAGCCGGCCGGTGTTGCTGGCCCATTTCCACTCCCTGTGCACAAGAGCGTACACTAACGAGTGAAGGGATAGTTTCTCATGACTTCCAACCCCAAGATGATGGGGTTCCAGAAATCCAAACAAGCCAGGGGAGCGAACCAACTTTAAAACAGAGTCTGTAGGCAGCTTATAGATCCTAACTTAACTAGGGGCGTCGGCCCAACAGTCATCTTGTTCAGCTGTGACCAGAAGCCATCCCTTCCTCGTTTTACCTGCAAGTACCATGGGAAGACGGAACAGGGCTGCTCAAATCCTGGTTTATCAGGCCATAACTGTGAGTTCAAAGTGTTGTGATAAAACAGCCATGCTCTCTAGCCTCAGGCCTTCCCCAGTCTGCAGTGTCTGGCTAATAACCACAGAGCCATTTGAAAGATTATGAGCAGACATTATACTTGTAATTGTACAGTAATTGTACTGCAGCATTTTCATGTTACACATAAGCTGCCTTGAATATGTGAGAACAGATCTAAAGCCACGAGCCATTCAGAGGCTTTCGCGAGAGGACGGTATATAAACACTTTAAATGAAGTATTGTGAAATACAGTCTCCCTCTTAGTCTTTCTACACAATAAAAGGCACTTAAAATACATGCTCCAATCATACTAGGAGGCAAAAGATCCATCTTCATGGCAAACCAAAATAGGGTCCCCCCCTAAAAGAGGAAAAGGTCAGCATGTTCAGAGCAATGTTTAAGTGTGGAGAAATGCCCCATTCACATACCTTTGGGACAAGAAGCTAGTGGGCAACAAGCAAAACACCTAACCACACAAGAACACCTCCATGGTACTTAGCCAGAAACTGCTGCATGCCAGCTGGAAGCGGCTAGAAAGCAGGAGAATGAAATACCAGGACAAGGACACCAGCCAAACTTATAGGAACAGGGGAAGCTCCCTGGCTCTCCAGGGTTTCGTGCAGGATCCTTTCCTAGTCCAATATGGAGCACCTAGGGTTTGAAGCTGGGAGTTTCTGCATGCAGAAGAGGCATTCTAGAAGCAAGCTGGGGGCCCTTTACCGTCTGTTAGAAAAAGAAAATACACCAGGTGCAGATCCCACTTGTGAAACTGCAGTCACGGCTGGTGTTGTTGTTGTTGTTATCAACACTACCCAAGGGAAGCAGCAAAGAAACGAAAGCTGCCATCTAATGCTTCCACAAGATGTGGAAGTGGCTTGCCCTTATGTGCAGCTATTCTAAGGAAGCTGCTAAGCCACGGGTGCACAAAACCCTTGGGCATGTGTGTCCCACACCCTCAGTCCTTGCACAATCACCTTCCACCTGGAAAGCAGCACAAGGGGAATGGAAAGAAACAGAACCAAAGAGCCCTGCCGGATCAGGGCCCATTTTGTTCAGCGTTCTGTATAAGCATTGTTTATACAGTGGGCTAACGAGGTGTTCCAGTGCAATGCCCATGTTGCCCAGCCATTGGTGATATTAATCTGAGTGACACAACTGCAGAACTACAGAGAGCATTTAAAAACATAAGAGAAGTCTTATTGGAAAGCAGACCTCGAGTCCACCCAGTCCGGCATCCCCTCCGCACAGCCGCCAAGCAGCTGCCCCAGCGAAAAGCCCAGAAGGAGGTCATGCATGCATGCGTGCAAGAGCACCCTCCCACCCATGTTCCCCAGCAGCAAGCAACCATAAGCAGATAGCCTCCAAACGGAAAAGGGCAGTGCCTAATTACTGCGACTAGCGAAAGCATCCCGGATCAGAGCCTGGGCCCATTGAGTCCACCTTTCTGTCCAGCGAGGAACAGGAAAGGCACAAAGGGAACACGGGTGCAAGATTACCCTCCCACCCATGTTCCCCAGCGAGCCGGACTGCCCTGACACAGGAGATAACAAGACCAGCGTCCCCACCCACTACAGCTTGAGGAGGGGCAAGCCGCCTGCCCTGCTAACGTCCCGGACCACCAGCCCCATCAGCCCCAGCCTGCGCGACCGTGGCAGGGGCGTGCGGGATGGGGCGGGCTGCCTGCCCGGGGACGCCGCTTCGCCCCGCGACCGCGACGGCGGCCCTGCCCGGCCCGGCCCCGCGGCTCCCCACCGGCGGCGGCCCGGCCC
>NW_025336157.1:1561052-1602484 GCF_004798865.1 Varanus komodoensis | reverse complement strand
CCCCGCGGCTCCCCACCGGCGGCGGCCCGGCCCGGCCCGGCCCCGCACTCACCAGCCCCGGCAGCCCGCGCGCCCCCCGCGACCAGCGC
Source organism: Varanus komodoensis (assembly GCF_004798865.1). NCBI lineage: Eukaryota > Metazoa > Chordata > Lepidosauria > Squamata > Varanidae > Varanus > Varanus komodoensis. The sequence continues at coordinate 1,602,395 of NW_025336157.1, read as the reverse complement.
CGCCAACTCCTCCGCCTGCGCCAACCGGAAGCCGCGACACTCGGCAGACACCTCACTTCCGCTCCGGCTGTACCAAGCGCTCCCCTCGGCGTGCGGGCGTCGCCTCGCGCTCCCCGCTCCGTGGCCGGGACTCCATTCGTCCGCGTGGACAGCAAGACCCGCAAAAGCATTTCCAGCCTTTCAAAGGCTCCGCTGCTCTTCCGACCTCCCCGCGCCTGGTCTTTCTCCGCTCGCTCCCCCCTCCTCGCGTCCCCCGATGGTTCGCTCCGCCGAGCGCCGGGCTGTGTTGTCCTTTAACGCCGGACAGGCGAAAGAGGGTCCCGTGGCTCCCGCTGATTGGAGGAGACGCCTGACTTCGGACCAATCGAAAAATTCCTCCCGAGCTGGGCCAATTGGATGGAACAGCGGTTGCTAGGCGGGAGGCGGTCTCAGAAACGTGTCTCGCGTTCAGATGTTACCCGGACAGCCTGTAACCCGGGCACGCCACTCTAAGCCTCCTTCGCCTCATTGCAGATCCGCTGCGATAATACCAAGAGCGCTAATGTGTTTCTCTGCACACAACCCAGTTAAATACCAACCCGAACGCAATGCCCGGATTCTAGTCCTCATGATTTGAACTCGCCCATAAAGAGGTCACACAGTTTGCAGTGTCATGTAATGCATGTCTACTCAGAAGTAAGTGCTAGGGAGTTCCATGAGGCCTGAGTCAATATGCAGAGACAGGCTTGCAACTTTTTTCTTGTTTATGGTAATAAACCTCTCCTTCAAAGTGGCCCCCATTTGAGCACCCACCCCCTTTCTTGGGTGACAAGCCTAGTTTCCCCACACTTCTTTGTAGTAGGTCTACTGCTTTACTGCAAATTTAAAACAACCGCTGCCCCCACACTTCCCGCTTTGGGAATCACTGGATTAACATGTTGTCCTGTGTCTGGCTAAGATTTGTCTCTCCATTTTATCCCTTTGAGGTGGGTGAGGTGGTGAGAAAGCAACTCACCCGGGATTCCATCCAGTGGTATATCTTCACAACATCCTTGCAGGGTAGTTGCAGGAGCGTGACCAGCTAAGTTTCTCCCCTTTATTTTATCCCCAAAATAATCAGGGTGGGGGGTTAGCCTGAGACACTGCATAGAATTTCTCCCCTGTTGTATTCTTACAGCCACCCTTTGAGGCAGAGAGAGAAAGAAGCCAGCCCATGAAGTTCACCCAGTAAAGGGATTGGAGTTCCAAGCTCTAACCACTACAAACAAGAGGAAAATTAAAATCCCATTGAAATCCATTATGTTCTGGAGCAGTTCCTTCACAGCAAATGAATAAATACTTTCCTCTACCAAATACTTTCTGCACATTTTGACTCTGAAGCTCAACTTCTTGCATGATGCTTCCCTATCAGTTTGCTTTTTCAGGCCAGGTCTTAACTAGATGAAGACAGTAAAAGCCAAACGTTATATTTATATGTTTGAAATATTTTTATCCCATTCTCTAGGCCAAAAAAGGGAGCCTTTCAGAGGGGTTTACAGGCAGTCAGCTATGCAGCCTAAAACCATGCAAAAAACAGCAAAAGTAAAGGGGGAAACCTCGGTTAAAAACCATGGCAAAACAGAGTATTTAAAGGTACCATTCGATGTATATTCAGACAGGAAAGAATCCTACAAGTCCCAGCATGGCCCAGTCAGCAAAGCATCAAAAGATTAAATATTGTCAAATACATTGAGTAAGAAAACCTTACTTCAAAGTGGGTATCTCAGATAATCTCCAGTTTATTGGGACTTCTACTGAGGAGTAATAGCACTGCTCTCTTTCACTGTTTATCTCATGCTTGGGGTGTTTTTAGCTGTGTTTTTACTTTGCTTTTTCAATACCTTACATGGTCTTTATCTGGTGGTACTCCAGATTTTATACGTCCAATTTCACAGCTCAGAAATAGGGAATTTACTATCCTAGTGCCACTCCCCAAAACTCCCTGCTGCCACTACAAATTAAAGCAGTACAAAAGGGACCACTACGTATTTCAGGGGATTTGGCCACTGACTAAAAGTCCCCCCTCAACAACGCTTGCCTCCCATACACAGGAATAATATGCTGTATTTAATCCCCAATTGCAGTGGTCCAGGCACTAGCCCAAACTCTGAGATACAAGGTCTAGTCCCCACTCAGTCATGAAAATTGTTAGATGACTTTGGCCGAGAGAGAGAGAGAGAGAGAGAGAGAGAGAGAGAGAGAGAGACCTGCAGCCTAGCCTACCTCACAGGGTGCTGTGCGGCTCCATTGAAGGAGAGAACTTCTATTGTGAGCCGCCCCGAGGCTTTGTGGCGATGGGGGCGGCATAGAAATATTTTAAATAAATACACAAACTTTGCGAGCAGCTTTGGGTTCCCTGCAAGAGGAGAAAAAGCCGCACATTACCCAATATCACCACGGCAGTATCTCTGGCAAGCAAAGCAAATCCACGATGGTTCAAAAATGATCTGCTTTAGGAGAAGGAAGCTTGCTGCTTCCAAAGGGAAGCCCCCATGTACAGTGCAAGCTACGCGCGCCTACTCGGAAGTAAGCCTATTGCGGGCAGCGGGCCAGCGCGCACACGGCGCCTCGCAATCCTGGGGGGGGGGGGGGGGGGGAAGGGGGCGGCGAGCGGCTTTTAATCCCGCCTGCTTGGCGGGGATTGGTGCACCCGGAGTGGGGCCGCGCTTACAGGGGGCGGCGCTGCAAGAGGGGGCGAGGCCAGTGGGGGGCGGCTCACCTGCGTGGGCGTGGTTTGGCTCAGGTGTGGGAGGAGGAATGGGGGAAGGCGGGAAAAGTGTTCCTGGAGGAGAAGGGACAGCCTCTGTTGTCTCCCTTTTTGGGGTGGCGGCGTCTGCATTGCCTCTTATTTATTTGGGGTATTTCTGAGCCGTCCGGGCAGCCACGTGGGGAAGGAGGCACCCCTGGTCCTGCAGCACCGCCCTCTTACCTCCAATTTTAAATTTAAGCAACCTTGTTTCTGCCAGCAAGTCCCATGGCTTTAGAAGGAGTGAGCGGGGTGCTCTTGGGATTTTTCACGCGAGCTTTTTTTCTCTCGGGTTGGTCCCACGGGCGGTGCTCACACCATGGTGGGCTGGCAGCGGCGCAGAGTCCGGGGGCAGCTGGCCTAGATGAGCTGTTGGTGCAACTCAGAGGGTACCTTTCTATCCAACCCGCGCCCCTCAGAATAAAGAAGATTCTGACCAAAACAAAACCGGAGTCCACTGGGGGTGTACACTCAAAAGAACACTTGCGCTGCGTTCAGACAATCGGACAGGAGGTGGAGCATGGCGGTAGCCCTGGAGGGACTACGAAGAGGAAGTCCATCCGAGACATAACAACCCAGCGGTTTCATGCACCGCTCTGAGGGCGGGAAGGGGCTTGGGTTCCTCTCATGCGCCCGCAGCGAGGTCGAACGGGCGGATGCAAGAGGAAGGACTGTCGGGGTAGGCGTACCTTCGCACATCGAAGGCGTACCTGGCCAGCAAGACTCGCAACCTGGCTTCCCGATCAGAGCAGGAATCCCCCCATGAGTCTTAAAGCTGTTCTCGCAGCACAGGGCTTCTCCTCCTCTTGTTCCGACAGTTCCCGGTATGATTAGGCGCAGGGGACCATGGCCGCGCAGGGCGCCTTCTGCTGGAGGCATTTAATGTCCTCGCCTTGCTGCCCTGCTCTGTATTCCTCTTGCTCCCCGCCCCGATTCCCAGCCCTTTCCTCTTCTGCCCTCGAAGGATTGCATCGGGGTCTTGGACTGGAAAATGCAATCGTGTGTTTGAAATCTGACGTGCAGAAAGCAACCGCGGATTCTTTCCACCTCCTGAGCCTGCGATATGCGCATTTCTGGTCACCCACACTTTCAAAAAAGAGTATTCAAGAGTTGGAGTAAATGCAGAAAAGGGCAGCCAGCATGATCGCGGGGGGTGTGGGGGGGGGGGAGCTCCCTGTGAGCAACTGCAGGGACTGCGGCACGTGGGGGGGAGGAGGTGGTGTCCGAAACGATGCACGGTGTGGAGGGAACAGGAAGAGGGAGAGTTCCGTTTCCCCACTCCCAATGCTAGAAACCCGAAAGAGCCGTGGGGGGGGGGGGCATCTGGGACAGATAAAAGGGCAGGTGCGCACAGATCACGGGTGACTTGCCGGCTGCCGGTTTGGACAAGAGCTTTAAACGGGTTTGTGCGTCTTCCCGGGAGGGAGAAGCGGCCTGTGGCCACGGGTGAGATTCGACCGCTGGATCGGGGGGGCCGCGTGAGACTGCCTCCCCCACGCAGTTGCAGGAGGCTTGTGGGGGCACCGCGCCGCTGTCGTGCTATCCCGGGCATCCCATCGTGTGAACGCAGCGTTGGAGCAGGAAGACTCTCCTCCGGCTCGCCTCCTGGCTCCAACTTCTAAACATCTTCCTTCAGCTCGCCACGCTCCCTTTGCAGGGTTGCTGCGTGGCTGGAAGAGGCGCCTGGCACCCCCGGGGAGGGAGGTGGGCCCCGGGTGTCTCCGCCAGGAAGAGCCGCGGCGGGAGCCGCTGGGGCGCCGCCCGGACCTCCCTCGGCGTGTCCGAGCCCCCAGAGTTGGCATCGGCAGCTCCTGCGCCCCGGAGCCCCCCCGGAGGCTCGCCCGGCGGCCAGGCAAGGCAAGGCCAGGCCAGGCCAGGCCAGGCGCAGCACGGGGGACGTGGGAGCGGCGCAAGGGACCCCGCCGCGCCTGGCGCACGGCCGCTCCCGGGGCGCACGCCCTGGCCGCGCCGGTTGCGGCGGCCGGTCTGTCCGCTCGCTGTTGCAATGCGGGGAATGCGGCGGGCGGGGCGGGCGCTGCCCGGGCGGGGGGCCGCGGCACGGCGCTACCCGGCCGGGCGGGCGAGCCCCCCGGGCCGCCGCTCCCAGCCGGGCGCTCCTCAGCCCGGCGGGCGCGCCGCTGCTGCTGCTGCTGCTGCTCCTCCTCCTCGCCGCCCCCTCCGCCAGGCCCCCGGGAGCGAGAGGCGGAGGAGGCGTTTGGCAGGGCGGAGCCGCCGCCTGGCGAGCTGGGGGGAGCCAGCGCCGCGCACTCCGCCCGCCTGGGTCGCTTCCCGCATCCGCGCCTCGCCTTCCTTCCGCAAGCGCCGTTCGCCCTGACGCCGAGCCGGCCGAGGCCAGACCCGGGCGCAGGTGAGCCTGGGGGGCTGCCCGGGGCGAGGGGGCTGTGCCCCGGGGGGCTGTGCGCGGCGCCGCAGCTCGCTCCGCCCGCTGCCCTGCTGGGGCTCCCCGCGGCGGATCGGGCCCTCCCCTCCCCTCCCCAGTTGCGGGCTGGCCCGCTGCCTCGGGGGCCGCTGGGGGGAGGAGTCGGGGGTCTCCCGCGCCCCCGCCTCGCTCCGTGGTGGGGGAGGCAAGACGCGTACGGCTCCCGTTTCCGCCGAAGTCGCCTCTGCCCCGGAATGTGCGAATGCCGCTGCTTGGGATCGATTTAGCTGGTGGAGCAGTCGCCCGGTGCGGCCGGAGCCTTTGGCTTGTCGAGCTAAATGGAGATAAAATCTTTGGGAAAGTTTAAGATGGGGGAAGAGAGGGTCTCTGAGCATATGTGGAGAGGCATTTGCTTCCCCCGGAGGGCTGAGGCGTCCCTGAGCTTCCTCATACACAGTGGATTAGGGAATCCAGCCTGCGGTGATGGGAGCTGTCCTCCAGAACATCGGGAGTGCTCCGGAGTGGTGCAATCTGGATTAGGGCAAGAAGGGCCCGTGTGAACAGCAAAGTCTTGTTTAGAAAGGAAGCAGAGTCGGTGGTGGTTGCAGAAACACTCAACCGTGGCTTCTGAAATATGCTTTGGAGCACCACTAGGTCTTTCTTCGGGTGGGGGCGAAGATGTTGAGTGAGAAAACACGCTGGAGGAGTGAGAATAAAGGCCACTTTCCTTGTTTCGAAAAACCGAAGAAGAAAATGTTTTGGAAAGCTGGACAGTTTATCCCATGCAGTTAATTTCCCCTTGCAGACAGAGATGCTTGGACAGGGATGCTTGGACCTGGAGTCCTGCATTGGGCAGGGGGTTGCCCTAGAGGTTCCTTCCCAACTCAACTATTCTATGATCCGATGACTTGAGGTCGCCCTGCTGAGCCGATTGGTGGTACTGCTAAAAGTACATGCTTTTCCCATGCAGTTCAGCCACTGGTGGCTTCCCCCCACCTGGAAATAGCTGGCTTGGGGATTATGTGATTTGTAGTAGAGCACATCTGGAAGGCTGAGGTTTGTGGGGGGGGGAGCAATGCATCAACTCGATTGAGACTTCAGTTTCGGAGGGCAGGGTCCTCTTTAAAGAGCAAACTGTAAGGGAAAGCTGTTGCGCCTTTGCATGTTACTCCAAGGCTTCCAGGAAGCTTCTGGCTGTCCTCTGTTGGAAACAGCATGCAGGGTCAGAAGAATTTTTGTCTTACCCGAAAGGCAGGACCCTTCTGATTATGGAAAAACAGGCTGTCAGTGGCCTTTAAGTCGAATTGGTGGTCGTCCCAACCTTGTTTCCATGCATATAAAGCCTTTGAGGAGGATGTGGTATAATTCCAGCTGTTTAGCTCATGCAAATCAGGATGATCTAAAGGACAGTTTCCACAGCCCTGGCAGCGACATTCCCGACTTCAGGCGGAGGGATTTCCCTTCCGCATGCAGAGATGCCAGGAACTGATCCCAGGACCTTTTGAATGCAGGGCAGGTGTTTTTCATGGATAGAAGGCTCTCCCCCTTGCAAATAAGAAAGCGAGGTTCCAGTCCTCATGTTCTGGACTGACAGGCTGGTTGAAGACAGGAGCATAGGAACTGGCTTAATAGAAAGTGAGGCTCTTGGGCCCAATTGAGTCTTCTCTATACTGATGGGTGGAAGCTCCCAGGCCAGCTCTCATGCAGGTACCTTTTCCAGTCCCACCTGGAAATGCCCCAAGAAGTGAATCCCAGTAAGTGCTTTGTTACTGAGCTGTGTCTCCTCCCCGACTGTTGAACCCCCATTATACCAATTGATTGGTTGCTCAAATGAGGTGTGTAATGTTTTGAGATTCAAAGAGAACAGAGCCCTTGCTCTAATTTTCTGGATTGCACAAAGACAAACTTACTGGAAGGGCAGGGGAGAAATGACGAGATCTCAGGTGAGGGCTGTACCAACTCAGGTCAATGCCCAACGGTAATGCCGTTTTCAGTAAAGCAAGTAAAATAACTACTCGCCTGGTGCGAGTCCAGAATACTTCCAGGTGAGCAGGCAGGTACAGTGAAGAGGTCAGCTTGGTGTGCAGCTGCTGTGAAAAGGGCACATTCCACACTAGGGCTTAGCAGGAAAGCCTCTGGCAATAAAACGAGCTGTATTATCTGCACTAGGCAACCTAGGCAAATACTAATTTCTGTGGTGCAGCCGATATTTGTCGTGCTTTCTCCATTTTTAGTTGCTCCATCTCAGAAAGGATATTGTACCAACAGACTGGAGCACCAGCGGCTACCAAGATGCCGTTGGTCTCCACCTCCCATCAGGCCCAGACAGCATGGTCAGTGCTAAGGAATGATGGGAGCTGTAGTTTGCCCAACAACACTCTGGAAGGCAGTTTCCTCCACCTTGTGGGCCTAGAAAAGTTGTGTGATGCCTTTCCCTATGAAGGAAAATTAAATTATCCGGGGCGATTCTGTCTATTTTCTGCAAGGTGACTATAGGGGGAATACCTTGCAGTCCAGGGGTGGAAAAGCTGCTCCCAAGGGATGCTGATATTTCCCCCTTCACTGGACTTGCCTTTAGCCCTGTGTCCCAACAGTGCTTTCCTTCTGTTATCAGGCTTTTAAAGAGATAAGACAGAACCGTCTTGCAGAGAGAAATACATTTATATAGAGGGGAAGACTCCTGACTAAATAATTCCCACATGGTTCTTACTGGGCACAGCGACCTCGTTCGTCTGAAGGAAGGAAGGAAGGAAGGCGGGCAGGTGGGCGGGCAGGCGGACAGGCTCAAAAAATATTGAGGGTCTTTGCATGGGAGAACCTTGTCTTTTCACGTTTCTGTCATGGTTAATTCTGTTCCTTCCAGTTCAGCTGGTTCATGTGGGCAGATGACTCGAGGGTGAACTTTCAGATGACTTTCTGAGTAGGAGGAGTTAGGCTAGAGTGGTGCAGTTTAGTGTCACCTGTACTTCACTTATCAGTCAAGTCATTTTGCTCTCTGAACCTTATCTGAGGGCACAAGCCGAGGAAGACTTGGTGTATCTGCCACTTGGTGTATCTGCCTCTTAGGTGCAGGCCTCTTGCTTCCTCTTACGCCTCTAGTGCTAGTAAGTCATTACCTTGGAGCTGTGTTGCCAAACGGAAAGCAAAGCGCAATTTTGCAACGAGGTGGTCTTGCAATTTCTCTGCAAATTGGGTGGTTGTCTGGCTTGAGGGCAGTTTCTTTTTCCCCTGTTCAAAAAAGTGGAAATGGCTTCTCCTAAAGTGCGGGGGGGTGTTATTTATTTATCTGTTTGTTTAAAACTTTTCTAAACCGTCCCATACTTAGACGTCTCGGGACGGTTTACAACAAATTAATCCTAAAAATAGAAATAAGAATAACTCTCTCCTATCACTTCCCAGTGATGAGAGCGGGGTGTCCGCAGGGACCTCAGGAGTCTGTAGGAGAGAAGGGGGTCCTTTTGGAAGCTGGCTCTCCGGGGCGTTCTGGGCAAGCGACAAGACCTTAAACCGGGCTTGGTAGCAAACACATCCCGGCCCTGGCTGGCACAATCCTCCTGCACCAGCCTTGCCTCGGAGATAGATCCCTCTGAGATGCGGAGTCCCATCCGAGCGTCATGCCATTTATCGCGGTGGCAAAATAATGAAGCGAGCGTCTGGCGAGCACCTGAACTGGGGCAAAGCTTTCCAGCCTTGCCCTTGCTTTGGATGGATGAACAAAGAGGATATGGGAGCAGGAGGGGGTGGATTGAGGGGGCTTTCCTTCCCGCTTCCCTGCACGCGTCCAACACAGTTGTCTACATGCTGGGCCTCTCCTTCGGGGTCCCTGTGAGTCCCCCTTGTGGGATCTGATCCCTGCGTTAAAGCGGGGAAGCTGCAAGTGGAACCTGGAGCTTCTCTGCATGTCCTTGGCTTCTTTCTTCTTTGCTCTGACCTTGGCGCTCTGGCCTCTCCTTGTAAAATGTTCCTCATGCCACTTCCTGTGTGATGCTCCTCGTTTGTCCCAGATTAGGCCTGCACATTCGTCCACCTCAGCCAGATGGGTTTCTTGGCTGAGCTCTTTGCTTCCTGGTTTGCGGTGTTGTGGAATTTATTGGCTAGCTGCAAATAATTTTAAAGCTTCCCCCCTACAATAGCGGGGAAGCTGCAAGTGGAACCTGGAGCTTCTCTGCATGTCCTTGGCTTCTTTCTTCTTTGCTCTGACCTTGGCGCTCTGGCCTCTCCTTGTAAAATGTTCCTCATGCCACTTCCTGTGTGATGCTCCTCGTTTGTCCCAGATTAGGCCTGCACATTCGTCCACCTCAGCCAGATGGGTTTCTTGGCTGAGCTCTTTGCTTCCTGGTTTGCGGTGTTGTGGAATTTATTGGCTAGCTGCAAATAATTTTAAAGCTTCCCCCCTACAATAAAACTGCTCTAGTCCTCTGGGAACTTTGGTTCCCTTTGACTTTCGGGAATATCAGGGCTGGGCTGAACCTGGAAGAGCATCTGCTCCGAACCTTCCTCCCACCGTGGAGTAATGAATCCTAGATTAATTACTAACACATGGCAAGCAACAGGGTGTAAACACGATACAGTAATAAGAATAAAAGAATAGACATTCTTCATTCCATTTTTGTACCGCTGCATAGCTTGTACTTTCTGGGTGGTAAGCAAAAGAAAAATTAAAAACACACACAAAGACACAAGATAAGATCCACTTAAAGCGGGAAAGCCATAGCTGCTATTGAATCAGTATAGAATAAAATGCAATATTTTAAAAAAGTTGAAGAATTAAAATATTGAAATGCTGAGAGGAGCCAAAAGGAATACTAAGTAGATGCTAGGGATACCTCTTTAGGGAGATGGTGCCACAACCGAAAAGGCCCTCCTGCTGGCTTACCTACCTTACTTCCTTTGGAAGCAACTTCTAGAGTCACACTGGGGACATCCAAAAAGGAACTGGGCAGCCCTCTGAGTGGGGTGGTGTGACTTGGTGTCCTGCAACAGCAGGGGGTGGACCTGATGGCCTTCATGGCCCCTTCCAACTCTACTATTCTAGGATTCTATGACTCCCAAAGACGACCTCATGGTCCAGGCAGGTGCGTATGGGACCAGGCAGTCCTTCAGATAACCCGAGGATTAGCCAGAAAAAAGGACTAGATTGCACCCAAAATCTTGGCATTTGGGTTGTGGTTGAATTCATGTTGGCTTTTGACAGGCTTAACCAATGCCTGATGCGATTCCTTTGTTGCGCTCACCTTTTTGTGATAAAATTGGAGCAAGTCTGAGCCCGTTTCTGCCAGCTTGGGTGTGGTGCCCATTTACCAAGCAACCCCGTTTGCTTAAGGAGAACCACAAGTTGCTCAGTGACTCACCTCCAGAGCTTATCTTGGTGTCTGATAGTAATACAAGACAGGTTCTGATCCTCCTGCCGACGGAATGGGGACTGTGCGTGGCGGGACAAGAACCCCCAAGATTTGTGTGCACACGCGTCAGTACTCCACAATACCAATGCGGTGGGATGAACTGTCTGCAGAACCCCAGAAGCAAAACCATACCCCAAGCTAGGAGCAGCTGGCATTTCCCTACTTTCTTATAGGACAAACTCACCCGAGAGCGCTTTGCAGTTCTTAAGGGGTTACGTACAACCCTGCTTAGCCGCTCTGTTTCTCATTATCTGTAAAGAGCCCTGTTTTGGCTAAAGTGTGGGATGAAAATGCAGTGAATAGAGACAATAAAATACATTTTGGAAAGGGAGAGAAGGGCCCTGCAGTCCCTCTTTTATATAATCTCAGAAGTTTGGACCGATTAAGCATTGTGATAAAGAAATAATTCTGTGCAGTGAAAATAGAGGAAATCGGGTGGTACCTTCTCTCAGCTGAAAATATTTGCAAATGTCTTTTTTTCCCCCTTGGCATCGCAGAATGCCTGCTTTCAGAACATAGCATAACATAGACTTGGACTTACTGGTCTCAGCGTGTGCTTTAATTCCAACTGACAAATAAAACACCTCCAGCGGCACACGGGACTAGAAACTTGCAGATTCTGCCAGGTGCAAGGACAGCGGAGTCTGAAAAAGCTTGGGCTCACAAGAGACAGTAGTCGTTAAATTTTTGCTAGCGTTACTTTTAGCCCTCATTTTGACAGCCACCAATTTCCTCGCACCTCAGCATCCGTGCACGTTGGCTTAATCTCGCCAGGTCCACGGGTGAGACATTTTCCCCTCACTTCATTGGGCCTGCCCGTCGCCAGAGGGCTGGGAGAAGCTCCCAGTGTCTGCCTGCCCGGGGTGCTCTTTTCACGCACGCCTTGCTTCGCGGCTGACATGTGTTAGGTGTGTTTCCTACCTGTGCGCAAAACACAGAGTTCCCAGACACGTTGACAACCAGCTTTCCACATGACTGTATTGTGCATTTCACTTTTGTTGCATCGCAGGGGAAAGCACCTGATCAATGGGTTCAAGCCGGAAGGAGGACTAATTTGACTAAAGCAGGGGTGTGGGAAACGGCAGCCCAGGGCCGAATCCTGCCCCCTGCTAGTCACACCCTCTTTCTGCAGTGTAGGCTGAAAGAATTTTCCCTCCCATGTGCTCCATATTCTGAAGGACTTCCTGGTGTCTTGGGCTGTTTGGGGGTGGAAAAAGCTGCATGGGGCCAAGCAGGTTTTTCCTCACTGGATGCTGAAGTTGAGACTGGTGGTCTACCTGTCAGGGATGTTGTAGCAGAGGTACCTGGCATAGATCAGGGTGGGGAACCTCCAGTCCAGGGAATAAATCTGAGCTTGGATGGCCATGCTTCTTTTCATCCCGGTCCCTTCGCCCCGGCTGCTTGGTCCTTTGGTGGTCTCCTGGCTTTGGTGCGATGTCCCAGGGAGCTGGGAACTTCTCCCAGGGCTTAGTCATGCTCCAAAAGAGCTTTAAGGTGCAGAAGTGTTTGTCTTCTTGCCCACGCCCCCTTCGCCTTCACTCCACACCCCTCCCTGGAATGCACACCCACCGGCTCCTCCGAAATTGAGCTTGGCCTCGGGCTAAAAGAAGTTGAGCGCAAGCAAAGGCTTTGCAATCCAGTTGTGCATTTTGCACTCGGCCCTTGGATTGGCGCTGCTGAAATAGTCTCCCTGATCCCTTTTTCAGTATACCAGACTTCTGCCCCCACCCCTACACACACACTTGGTGGGTGTGCGTGTGTGTGCACGCCGCCCTTTCCAGGTGTGAAAGACCTGAGCTGAGTCCCAGCACATTGTTTTCTGGGGAGAGCCCGAAATGCTTAGCCCCCTAAATGTGAAAATTCCAGTTTGGGCCCTTCCCCCCCCCCCCCCCCCGCTCCCCTGCATGCAAGGAGTAAAAAAATAGGAATTTATAGTCATTTGGGAAATGTCAGGGAGTGTGGCCATTGTTCTCTGAACTCCCGCCCCCCACCAGTAACCTTAAGGACTAGAGACTTAACCTTGTAAGGAATGTTTTTGCAAAAAGGCTCATTTCTTCCTCTTTAACGATGCCTCGGATCTGTTACTTGTAGCCTTGCTCTTCCCAAAGACGGGGTTGGCCTTGATGTCTCCCCATGCCCTGGGCTGGTGCTGCAACACACAAGCCAGTGCTTGAGAGGAGAGTGCTCTGGACATGCACAGAGTGCATTCCATCCTTGCCCCTCCCCAGCATGCACAACTTGCCATCACACATCTGGTGTGTGTGTGTCTGTGTGTGTGTGCATAAGTCTCAACATGTCTATTTAAAAATGAACAACTAGACGAAACGGTTCATGGGAAACCGATCTGTGCTGGGATGGATTCAGGAGGGGTGGCTGACTGGGGTGGGGACTGCTCGGCAGATACGTATTGGGCTTCTGACAGCTGAACTCTGGAATGCCAAGCGTCTAACTCACGGCATGCTGCAAGGAGAGCAAGCGGCAAGGGCTTTTCTGTACTCCAGGCATGCCCCTTTCAGCCCCTGTGCAATCCAAAATCTGCTTCTCAAGAGGCGGGATTCCACAGCCTGCAGGGGCCAAGCCAATATCCGACGGCCGATCCCGCTGTCTTGCCCGAGTTCTCTTTTCTGTGCGACTCTGAAGCCCGGTGCTCTCTCCGCTCCCCTTTCCCAGCTCTTGAAATGTCCCAGCGCACCACATAGCTGTACTGGCGAAAGCAGCTCACGGGTCGTTTTATTATTTCAAAGGAAGACAGCAAAGGATCTCAGGACATTCATTTCTCGGCCCAAGGGCTCCATCTGCATCTGTTTTTCTGCATTCCTGCAGTATCCACTCATTTCCAGATGACTGGATTCTGACCAGGAGAGGACATGTAAAGGTCTCTGCGTTCAGGAGTGGCGGCCTAACTGTGCTTGCGTCCGAGCTCTGCCAGGTTTTCAGCCGGCCTCTTTCCCAGCTCCATGTTAACTGTCCTATTTATTGCTCCAGCACTGCTCTGTATTATTGTTGCTATTATTACATTGGTTTTAAGATTGTGATTTACATGTGGAGACGGCACAGGGATTTTCTTAATATTTAGCAGTATGGAAAGAGTACAGATTTAAATAAACAGAGGTGCCGGACATTAAACTCCAGCTCACGCTCAAGCTGGCTCCTTCGAGCCCAGCGAAAGCATTCGGAAGAACCTTTGGAAGTGATCATTTTCCTTCAGGAGGAAAGATATTAAAATCCAACCCCTTCTCTAGAGGTACTTTGCTCTGGAGCCCTGCTAACTTTGGCAGTGGGGGTACAGAAACGCAATCCGGGAACGAAATTTGGCAACAGGGATTCCTCAAAGAGCGACTCCACAGCGTTTTTGCAGTCTTCCTCCTATCCTGAAAGGTGGACCTGCCTCCTGAAGCAAGCCTTATTTAGCAAGAAGCTAAAATCCAGGGGGGAGGTTGAGGAGTTGGCCCCGCCCCCTTTGCTTCAGCCACGCCCCCTCCTGGAAGGTAGCCCCCCCAGTGCTTCTCTGAAACAGAATTCGTCCCACAGGCTCAAAACAGCTCTAAATGCCTGTTTTCAGGACTTGCACATCCGCACACGCAATGTCTCCTGGAATAGTTTCCTTCCCAGTAGCCATGAGGGCTAGAAACATGAAAGTTTTTATGAGTCAGGAGGGAATTAGATGAAGGGGCTGCTTCTACTGATGCTGCGCCGTGTTCCAATTTTTTAAACTTAACTTTCACCATATTATGCTGAACAAGATCCTCTTTTAAAATCTCTCTGGTTTAATGTGCTGTTGTCATTTCCAGCAAGCAGTCGCCCCGTTTGATAATCGGGAAATGTCGGAAGAGGTCATTGTGCCGGTGTATTGCACCGGGGTCTCGGCACAGGTCCAGAAGCAGCGGGCAAAAGACCTGGGCTTGGGAAAACATGAGAATGCGGTGAAGTACTTGGGCCAGGACTTCGAGAGACTTCGAAATCAATGCTTGCAGAACGGAAGCCTATTCAGGGACGAAAGTTTCCCTCCCACGGCCTCCTCCCTTGGCTTCAAAGAACTGGGGCCGAATTCCTCCAAAACCTACGGAGTGCAGTGGAAACGGCCTACGGTAAGGTTCCAGAAACCCGGAATCACTGCTTGGTGTCCCGTGTCTACCTCGGGGCGGGGGGCTTCCCATGAAAAATGCCCAGCCTTCCCCAATCGGTTGGGCCCCGAGGCATCTGCAAACCACTAGGTGATGCTGCCCAGGTTCCGGGGCTGAATTCAGCCCACCTGGGCCCCCAGTGCAGCTCTGAGGTTCCCCAGGGGGGACTTTGCTCCAACTTTCCCCCTTCCAAAAGGTTGAGATGTTTATCTTAAACCTCAGCTAGCGGCAGCAAGGACATTCAGCTGAAATCAAGCTGGGGCTTCAGCCCTGCCCCTTTCGCTTCGGCCCCTCCTACCGCAGCCTGCATCCCCGAAATCTGGCCCCAACCTGAGCTTCCGACACCCTAGCCTATGATTTCCATCCTCTTTCCTCCAGGCAGCCTTTTCACATGCAAAATCCTCAATAGAAGCCCTCCCAGCAAGGAGGTTCCTGCCCAGTCTTTCCCCCTTAAATAATCTAAGCTTCTGGTCCTCATGATTGTACATAAACAGTCGCTCTAAACAGGAACATTGGAAGCTGTCACACCCCACGTCTGCACCAAGTCCCCCAGGGGCCCACCTCCTTGAACCCCGGCAGAGCGATGCCCCTTCTGTGTGGCCTTTGCGGTGGTGCGAGAATTGTGAGTTGAATAATGCACCCGGTTCTGTTGTGTGTTTCAGGATATGTGCCGCAACCCATGCTTCATCATAGACGGGGCCACACGGACAGACGTCTGCCAAGGAGCTCTGGGTAAGGGTGTTCTGGCTGAGTCCACGTTGTGAGGTTGCTGGCCGGAGAAGCCACGCTCGGGGTCTTGAGAGGCATGGAGGCGGAGGGGTCTAGGCCCGGGTTCAAGTCCCCTCCTGGCCACAAGGCTCACCAGGCGAATTTGAGCCGCTCGTGGACTCCCAGCCTGTCCTACCTCACAGGGTTGTTGTAACGGTGCCATGGAGGAAGGCAGCGTCACTTGCCTTGGGCCCAGCGGCCTTAGGAGGGTCCAGATCTGAGCTTGGAGGGAACGGGGACTGATTTCCAGCCACTCCTTTCCGGGGGCTGGTGACAGGGAGACAGGTGCTCAGATCTGGCCATGGGTGCACCCTGCAGAAAAGGAACGGCAGCCTCCTCTGTGAGCTTGGGGAGAGGCAGGCAGGCGCGAGCGGCCGCAGGCAAACGCCCAGCCGGTGCTAGTCAGAACTCTCCCGGAAGAAAGCAGCTGGTACGGGCAAGCCCTGCAGCAAAGCCCCCTTTGTTCTGTGCGGAGGAAACCCCGAGAGCCTCCTCGGGGTGGCACGCCGGGGTCTGTGCGAGTGTCATGCAACGGCAGCTGTGGAGCGTTGGCGGCGTCTCCCAGCACACGTGACGAGGCTTTCTCTGGCTCCTCTGCCGGCGCTTTGCTCGGCTGTTTCAGACCTTTGGCACGGGCTGCGGTGGCCGGCGGCGCTTGAAGCAGGAAGCTCCCTTGCCGCTGAGGCGAACACACCCTTTCCCTCTCTCTCCCTCTCATACTATTTTCCCTTCCATGCATCGATTATCTGCTGAGAGTCTAGCAAGCACAGGCTGCGTATGGTCCCTCCCCGTGGCAGAAGGTTGGCGTTGCCAGTTCCTAAACAGTTGGTATTTCCCAGAAAGCTTTGAGTCCAAGGATGAAATTCTTTGCATATGCCTGTGAAACTGGAACTCTGCTTGCTGCCTGCCTGCCTGCCTGCCTGCCTGCCTGCCTGCCTGCCTGCCTGCCTCCCTCCCTCCCTCTCTCTCTCTCTCTCTCTCTCTCTCTCTCTCCCCCCCCCTTCCTTCCTTCCTTCCTTCCTTCCTTCCTTCCTTCCTTCCTTCCTTCCTTCCTTCCTTAATTTTGGATCTGCCCCTTCATTCACTTGCCCTGGGCAGAGTAAAACCTTTCCTCCATTTGGGCCTAAGAATTCCATGTGCAGGTGCCTCCCCAGCTCTCTTTCTCCCCAGCCAGCATGGCCATGGTGCCTGGGGTTGCTGGGATCTGAAGTCCAGCTTCTGGAGAAACAAGTGCCCCATGCAGAGGTTTGGGGCACGCTCAGTGTCGGGGTGCATCCAATGCACCCAGAAGCTTAGAGATTGGCTACACGCGTCATCCGTGTGCCGGGAAGGTCTGCAGCTGGCGTGTCTCCTTTGAACAGAGGGCCTGAAATGGGATCCAGAGTAGTTGTGATCCTTCCACGCTTGTTCAGAATATTCTCTTCTCTTAGAAGTTTTTAATGGATTTGGGGGCTTCTGCCTCTTCAAATCATTTAATGGTTTTTAACCCCCCCCCCCCCCGGGATTGGTAGGACGGGTGGTTTGCAAACTCAAGAAAAAGAAAGAAAAAAACCTGAAGTGTAGTCCAGAATTGGATGACGAATAAAAATAGAGAGGAATAAAATAGCATAATAAAAATAGAGAGGAAAATGCAAGAAGGAGCTGATGGGGGCAGAAAATATGGAAATCATCGTTAGAAAATGTAGGGAATCTATGTGATGTAGACTTGATACTCAATGTTATTGATGTATATGTTTCGTTAGAGCAGGACAGCCTTCTGAAATCTACGTACCACACGCACAGGCTGTATTACAATGCCTACCATCCCCAGCCAACAGTGGTCAGGGATTATGGGAGGTGCAGTGCAACCGGCTGGAGAGGCTATTGGAAGGCATGTGGACGATACAGTTAGACTACATAATGCGCCACTTTCCATAAATTTGCCGCTGCGCATTTGCACAGGAGTCTCCCCCAAGGGCAGTTGTGGCCGGTGGGGTCAGGAGAAGGCCTGCACTCGGTCTCTTTCAAAAAGCTCACAAGGGGAAGATCTGGGCGGGAGTCGGATTCAAGAGCAGACTTTGCTCAGTGATTGGGAATCCTGGCAACAAGTCCGGACCTGACTTTCTGCTTGCGTGTCCCCCCAGGGGATTGCTGGCTCCTGGCCGCCATCGCCTCCCTCACGCTGAATGATCCCCTCCTGCACCGGGTGGTCCCCCACGGCCAGAGCTTCCAGAACGGGTACGCCGGGATCTTCCACTTCCAGGTGAGCCTCGCTGGGTTAGCCTTCATCCCGGTGCTGCTCCGAATGTGTCTCGCATAACCACGGGCCGGAGCGGGGGTGCTGAAGCTTTCTCACCCCAAGGGCCAAAATCCTTTCCTGAAAACATCTCGGGGGCTGCATACGGGGGGTGGGAGAGCCAAGGGGGCGCGGTGCAACCCATCTGGGAGAGGCGCATCAACCTTTCGAAGAGGGGAAAGGGGTGGCTGAAACCCAAAATATCAGTGGCTGGAGAAAGGGGGATTCAGCCATGCGAAGAACCTCCGAGGAACCCGGGAATAAGGATTCAGAGAAGCCTTGGGGCACTCGGACACCCTGGCGCCCGACCCTAAAATCCTCACTTGTCACACGACGAAAGGCGAAGATGCTCGGCTGCACATAACCTTCTCAAGTGAGCCACTGGCAAGAATTCAAGCTCTGTGCCTTGGAGGGAGAAGGTCACCAGGTTTAGCTCAGAGTTTGTTTGTTTGTTTGTTTGATCATGGTTACTATTATCCTTATTTATTTAGGGCCCAATAGTATGTCCCTCACCCTTTGCATGGAAGCCTCTGAACTCAGAGGTTTGGATACATCTTATGGACCAGAGTGTTTTATTAATTTAATTAATATTTATTATTTCAATGTATATTCCACCATATCAGCCTTCAACTGGGCTCTCTGAGTGGCTCACAAGCAATTGAAACAACATAACATTTTTAAATCTCTAAACGTGGAAAGTTAACATTAAAAGCTACAAATAGAAGAAAACAAGGTACAACGACTTGAAATCGGTGCCTAAGAAACTTTTAAATAAAAATAAACTACAAGTGGGAGACAGGAATAGAGCCTCTTTCTCGCCGTCCTGCCCCGCACACAACCCTCCGCTTGGTCTCCTGCCCGTGGGGGAAGCCCTGCTGGTTATTTCAGTCCGCCATGCCTGGGACTCCAACCTGGACTGGGATCCAGCCTGGTTCTTCATGGCAGGCTGGTGCTCAGCGGAAAGAGAATTGCTGTGCCCCTCCCATTCAGAGCACAGCCTCGCCCCCTCCTGATGTGCAGACTCCCATCGTCCCCAGCCAGTGATTAAGCCTTCGCGAAGGCTGGTACGGTGGGGAGGAACTTTTGATGAGTTGGGTGTGATGCAGCGGTTCCACTGCTAGACTGGGGACCTGGGGGACCCGGGTTCGAGTCCCCACGCAGCCTGAAGCTCATGGGCTGACTTTGGGCCGGGTATCCCCTCTTGGTCCAACCTACCTTACAGGGCTGTTGTTGTGAGGATAACAGTGGAGTGGAGGAGAACTTTGTAAACTGCCATGGAAGAGGAGGAAACGGGTAGAAATGCAAAGTCGTAATAATATTTCTATTAATACAAGAATTGGGAACCCACAAATGCACGGCGGTTGGGGGTGTGGCCAGGAGAAGGGCCTTTAGGCAGCCAGCCAGATCTGGCACCCCGAACTGAGGTGCCGCACCCCGAATTAACACACGCATAAGAACCGGCTGCAAACCTAGATATCCAAAATCATGGTTTGGTGAGCTGAACCTGGGATTAACTCGGCAAGCTGCAATCTGGTTTGCCTGCACATTTCAGATCCTAACCAGGTTTAAGGCGACAGATCCAAGTTAATCCGAATTGTGTGATGTTTTCACTGGGCCGAACTCCCCCTTTCCACTTCTTCCCTCTTCTCACACAGATCTGGCAGTTCGGCGAGTGGGTGGACGTGGTGGTGGACGACTTACTCCCGACCAAAGATGGCAAGCTGGTGTTCGTGCATTCTGCGGAAGGCAACGAGTTCTGGAGCGCCTTGCTTGAGAAGGCCTATGCCAAGTAAGCGCCTCTTCTCTCAGGTGGGGGACACGGTTGTTCAAACAGTTGTGCTTGGCTTTAAGGCTCGCTTTGTGCCACCCCTTCCCAGGACCATTTCCATAACCTTTGCCTAGTCTCTATTTTTCCAGCTTCATTTTCCCCATCTGTGAAATGGGCATAAACTAGCCAACCTTCGTGGGCGCAAGCGCACAGGGGAGGAGGCAACCGACAGAGTACTTCTTCTTGCCGTAGGGTGAACGGCTGCTACGAGGCTCTCTCTGGTGGAAGTACATCGGAAGGGTTTGAAGACTTTACCGGAGGGGTCACGGAGTGGTACGACCTTCGGAAAGCCCCCAACGACCTCTTCCAGATCATCCTGAAGGCCCTGGAAAGAGGCTCCCTCATGGGGTGTTCCATTGATGTGAGTATGGCAGTAACACGCTGGCTCCAGACTCCCTTTGGTGCCTTCTGAGACGTACCCAATCTTACCTATTCTAATCCCATTCATTCCCGGGAGCAAAACCCAACCTAAGTTTTACTGGCATTTTCCTTAGCAATGATTCAGCTCAACGGTCCCGGTTTAAATTGTAAACCGTCCTGAAAGCCGTTAGGCAAAGCTGATATGGCATAGAAATACTTCAGATATATAGTTTATGTAGGATATGTGTTGAAAGTTACCTATAGGGCTTTACATTTTTTTCCGAACTGTAACTTTCTTTGTGGACTTTGTGCTATTGGGCAAAATTGTACATTCATAAGCATATGCTATGGAATGAACTATCTCCTGCAGAAATATTCGTTTTAATTTGTAGACCTCATGTTCTTACGGACCTTGTGAAGCTAGAACTTAGATTCTCTTGCTTTGCTTCCCTCCTGACCCAACCCCAGATCACGAGTGCTTTCGACATGGAGGCGGTCACGTTTAAGAAGCTGGTGAAGGGCCATGCCTATTCAGTCACTGGAGCTGAGCAGGTGAGTGCCTGCTCCTCTGCCCTTTTATGTTTGCCTCATGCAATGTGGGTTGCTTGCTTGCTTTTATCTGGAGAGCTAGAAGCACCTCTGAAAGAGGCAACGTGAATTCAGGTCGGGAATTCCGGGGTCCTGTGTTGAAGGCGTCGCAAAGCGTTAACCGCTAAGAAAAGGGGGCTGTGAGCAGAAGCGGGGAGAAAACAGGGACCCCGATGTGGACAAAGGGAATGAAGGTCATCCCTAAAGGGTTTTGTGGAAGAGGGAGGGAAGGGGGTGGAAGGTCAGAAGGGTGGCGAGGAAGAGAGGGAAGGGAAGACCTCCCTTCTCACCTCTCCTTCCCCCACAGATCAACTACCGTGGGCAGAGAGTTCAGCTGGTACGGATCCGAAATCCCTGGGGAGAGGTGGAATGGACCGGCCCTTGGAGTGACAAGTAAGCAGCAACCCCTAGAAGAGTTTTGCATGCCCGTTGCAGAAGGGCCGGCGGGAGGCGGAAAGTCAGCAGGTCAAGCTGTGTGTTTCATTTAGACCGTAAGGCCTAGTGATTAGTGTGGGAGTGAGCCCTCCAGGTGTGAGTCCCTGTTTGGCCATGAAGCTCACCGGGTGACTTCAGGCCAGTCGCTGACTCTCAGCCAAGCCTACCTCACAGGGTGGTTGTTGTGCGGATAGAATGGAAAGGAAGACGCTAGGTTCTTCTGCAAGCGGAAGAAAGGTGTGCCATGAATATAATACAGAAGCAGATGACTACAGTGCCCATGTGGGTTCATGACAGCTGGGGTTCGCTTCCGGTCTTCCTGTGTCCTAGAGGGGCATCTCTCTTTATCCATCCAGTCCACACTTGCACCAAAAGCTCAGAAATGCAAAACTTGGCTTCTCTGCTGTTTGCCACAACAACCCTGTGAGGTAGGCTAGAGAGACTGCATTTGGCTACAGATCACCGGGTCACTTTTGCGGCTGAAGTGGGATTTGAGCACCGGGCCCTTCGGTGAGCTGCTCCTTCTCTTGCACCACAGCGGCACTTGGTGGCTTCTCTGCGTCTTCTTTGCCACGGGTGGCAAAGCGATCCAGGATCTAGGGGTGTGAGAAAGCGGCATCGCGTGTCCTGCAGTTGGTACGCAGAGTCATGCCATGCCAGGGGGAAGAGGGAAGCTTGTCACTTTAAGGGCACAGTTGTCCGCAGGGCAAGAGCGAAAAAGCCTGTGGCGTATTTCGGATTGTGTTTGGATGATAGTTGTGTCAACTGCCCAGACAGAGCTTCAGCTTTTGGGCGGTATAAAAGTTGCATTAAAAATTATGCATGGAACAGGAGGCGGACAGAATTTCCTTTCGGCAGCAAAAAAACTCGTGCCAATTCTGCAGTCGCTAATCTAACTTTAACTAAAACGCTGACTTGACGCGGCTGAGCATATCTTCCTTTCCTGTCTCATTTTAACGGCCTTCGCTTTTCCTCCGCAGCTCCAGGGAGTGGCACGCGGTGGAACCGTCCGTGGGGCAGCAGCTGAGGGTGAAAATGGAAGACGGAGAATTTTGGTAGGGGCCCCTCCGGATGCGCTCGGGGGTGGTGCTTTTAATCCCCGAGGAAGGAAGCAAACGAGGGTGGATTCTCGTCCCCTTGCAGGATGTCCTTCCGAGATTTCCTCCGGGAGTTCAGCCGGCTCGAGATCTGCAACCTCACGCCCGACGCGCTGAAGTCGCGCAAGTTCCGGAAGTGGAACTCCATGCTGTACGATGGGACCTGGAGGCGAGGCAGCACGGCCGGCGGCTGCAGGAATTATCCAGGTGCCCGGGGCGGCGGGGCGCGGCTCTCCCGCTGGGCAAGGGCAGGGCCGTCATTCCTGAGCTGGTGTGGTGGGGTGTGGGCGAGCCGGGCTGGGGACCTGGGAGATGCAGGTTCTAGTCCCGCTGGGTGCCTTCGGCCCGATCGTTCCCGCTCAGCCCGACCTGCCTTGCAGGGTTGTTGTTACGAGGACAGAATAAGCCATCGGGCGTGAGAAGATATGACAGGAGCTGGTTCTTGGGGTTGCAGCCTATGGGCCGTGCGCTTGTAATTCCCTTGGCAACTTTGCGTGTTTTACTTCAGTCAGTTTTGCTTGGTAGTTTTCCCTTCGTTCTGTATTCTTTTTCTGTGTAATTGTGTATGTTAGGAAAATAAGAAATGCTTAAAAAAAGAATAGGGCTCCGGAAGCTGCCCTGGGTTCCTCGCCGGAGGGAAAGAAGAGGGCTGCAGATGCAGCGTGACTTTTCTGCTAATAATAATCATGTCTCTTCTCCTTGTCCAGCGACCTTCTGGATTAACCCCCAGTTCAAAATCCGCCTGGAGGAAGTGGACCATGACGATGAGGACGGTGGAAGGGAAGCGGGCTGCAGCTTCCTTCTGGCCCTGATGCAGAAGCACCGGCGCCGGGAGAGGCGGTTCGGCAAGGACATGGAGACCATCGGCTTTGCCGTCTACGAGGTGACGCCCGCGGGGATGGAGACCCTCTTGGTTTGGGCCTGGCACCGTCCGGTCCCATGGGTTTCTGGGCTCATGGCCCCTTTCCTCCTCTTTGTGTCCTTCTCCAGGTGCCGCCTGAGGTAGGTATCCAGAAGGCGACTCCGGAAAGTAAGGGATGCCTCCGTGGTCTTGGGACAGCCAGAGCTGCCCCGTGCCAAGACCATCTGTGGTGGAATCTCCTTCAGTATTGCCTGCACTGACCGGCAGCCGCCCTTCCGGATGAATTCTTTCCCAGTCCTCCTCGGAAAGGAGGCAGCGATATAAATCACACCTACTTGTTGCCTGAGCTGTGGTCCTTCCTGTAAAACTAAGCCAAGTTTCTAGTCCTCATGGTGATGTATTTAATTTGTGAATGCAACAAGAGCAACCCACAGCAAAAGCAGAGGGAGGGGGACCCACAGGCTACGGAATCTGTCCTCACCCCATACCACCTTCTCCCCGGCAGTATGTGGGGCAGCCCTCGGTCCACCTGAAGCGCGACTTCTTCCTGTCCAACTCCTCGCGCGCCCGGTCGGAGCAGTTCATCAACCTGCGCGAGGTCAGTACCCGCTTCAAGCTGCCCCCCGGGGAGTACATCGTCGTGCCGTCCACCTTCGAGCCGAACAAGGAGGGGGACTTCGTGCTCCGGGTCTTCGCGGAGAACAAAGCTGGGACCATGTAAGACACCGATTTTTATTCCCTCATCAGAATGCAGTCACCGCGCATTCTCGTTCTGGGATCTTTATGCGAAACAATCCATGGTTTGTTAGCGTGGCTACATTCACATCAATGCTTCCTAGAATTCAGTAGCCCATATTGGGGGTTAGTTTTCTGTTTGAACCAGGCCACTGGTGGGCTAAAATCCTATTATGGGTGCCTCTTTTTCTATTCCCCTCTCCTCCCTCTGGTTTTAAACGGCTGCCTCTGTGTTCCAGCTTCTCTGAATAGTGCTGGGTTTCTTTGTGCATCCCCTGAGAGAGTTTTCTTGTCCTTTTATTCTTCTGCAGAGAGATGGATGATCAAATCCAAGCAAATCTACCCGATGAGGTAGGAACCCTCTGGTGGAACGCCTGCCGGGAAGGGCAAGGCTTGCTTGAGGAAATCCACATTTGCATTTTAGTATCTACGATTGGAGAGGAACAATCTTTCCCTCACTTCCCGCCAGATCACATGTTCAAGGGTCCCGCAATCTGCTGCTAGAGCTGAGCCCCATCTTCCATCCTATTACTGGGGCCGTTCAAATGTCCCTCCCACAATCGGAGGGCAATCCTGACGGGCATTAAGAGGGTGGGTGGACCAAGGGGATGGTGGTCAAGCTTCTTCTCTTTTTTAGCAAGAGAAAAGCGCAGCTGCTGTTTCAGGCAGGCCGGGAAAAGTGTCTGCAGGCCTGCCGCACCATGAACCTTCCCGCATGTTGTCCGAACAGCCCCGTCATGCCAAAAAACGAAATTCACCGAAGCAGCGGTTTGTGGGAGAGGTCTTCCATCAGCCCGTCCTTCTGCAGAGGCAAACTGAAAGGACTCGGGTCATGGTTTCCACAGGGGGACTTCTTTGTTTCACGCCTGTTCTCCTTTTCCCCCTCTGCAGAAAGTGCTTTCCGAAGGAGAGATCGACGAGAACTTCAAACAGCTCTTTAGGCAGCTGGCTGGAGCGGTAAGCATGAGCCAGAGATTTTCAGGGGGCCCTTCGAAAGAGTGCTGGCATTTGGAGGGCTGCCAGCATGTTGTACATCTCGATCTTGCCCTCGCCAATCTTCCGAGCCGGAGTCATTCGGGCTGCAATAACCGCAACCAAGCCTGCTGCCCCAGATTATGGGGAGGCAAGTGAAAACAGGCATGTCTTCAGAACCTTCCTGAAGACCAGTGGAAGCTTAAACCACTGAAAAGGCACTTCTCCCTTGCCCTCTTCGACTTAACTGCCCTGAGCAGGTGAGAAGGGCTGATCCAGATGATCTCGGTTTCCTAGCCCAGGGCTGCCCGGCATTCACCTGGTAGCGCAGCTCAGAACTGCACATTTTTAAAATGTTGCCTTGACTTTACAAACCGATAAAAGAAAAATGCTGTTTTCCTTCCAGGATATGGAAATCAGCGTCCGTGAACTGCAGACCATCCTCAACAGGATTGTTGGGAAACGTAAGTCCCGAGCAAAAGTCCCCCCCCCCACCCCATGGCTTTGTGTCTTAAAATAGCAATGGTAAAGTTAGCGCATGGGTCATGGGTCGGCGGTGGTGCCTGGATCCAGTGGTTGGTTCCTTCCCCACTTTGCTGCAAGATGACCGCATCCTCTGCGTGGGGCTGCCTCATGGCAGAGGAAAGAAAACTCGAAACTGTCCTTTTTCTCCCCCTGCGCTCCACCCCACTGTCAACTGCAGATAAAGACCTTCGTACAAAAGGGTTCAGCCTGGAATCCTGCCGGAGCATGGTGAACCTCATGGACGTATCCTGCTGCTGTGGGCCTCGGCACGGTGCCCTCATTTTATTCGTTCAGTCATTCATCTGGTTTTTTAAAAAGGCTTTCTGCCAAAAATGGCTTACCAAGATTGACAACCCAGAAGATGTGCAAGCAAAGGAAAAGGGACTGAGCGGGGGAAGGGGCAGCGGGTGGAAGAAGACAGAAATGGCAATGGCATTTCCTGAGAATTTCCTGAGAATCTGAAATGTGTCCTCACAAGGATGGGCAGACCTCAGCCTCATGGGAATAGCTGTGATCTAGAACGCCGGTGATCCTCCAGCCAAGGCTGATCCTCCCCAAGGGCTTGCTTTGTTTCTGCAGCAGGGTTAAGGCAACCTTGATGCCTTCCCAATATTTTGGACTTCAAGCCCCATAAGCCCCAGCCAGCATTAGCAGTGGTCACAGGTTGTCCAAAACATCTGGCCATGCCTTGGTTGACCTTCCATCTGAATGATTTGCCTATCACAGTGAGCCAAAACTCCTGGCTTAATCAACCGAGATGTATATGTATCCCCTTTTCTTAGCTTTGTTTCCCCCTCTGGGTGAATGACAGTAACAGCTGGGAATGTCACCCAAGTTTGCTTTTCATGACATGCAGCTGGATGTTCAGTACTTCCAAGCTGGGATTGGAAGCCGACTTTGAATGCTGGGTTTAAAGTTGGCTTAATGAATCCTGGCTTGTTTTGAAGCACTTCACCATGATTCCTGGTTCACACATCCTAAGAAACTAAGCACTGAATCTCAGTTTATTATTTCTCTTATGGAGGATGGGGAGAGAAGCCAGGTGTGTGATACCTGCTTACATCCTGGCTTAGGAACATCATGGAGTTACTGGGTCTTCTTTTGGGGCTCATCAAGCAAGTTGTAGGTTTTTCGATTCTGTTGAGAGAGTTTGAGGAGGAGGAGGTCAAAGAGGAGCTGGGATAATGCCGGAAGGTGTATTTGTAGACACTCCAGGAAGGTTCCTTAACAGCCCTTTGTGATCAGAGAGATGGAAATGGGAAGCTGGGATTGGTGGAATTCAACATCCTTTGGAACAGGATTAGAAATTATCTGGTAAGCTTTCCTCCCATCAGTTTATGGAATTGGACAGTGCCTGATTCCTGTAAACTTCTTGTCTGAGTATCTCATATCTTTTATCTTTGCAGGCTATCTTTAGGAAGTTTGACTTAGACAAGTCAGGAACCATGAGTGCCTACGAGATGCGGATGGCCCTGGAGGCTGCAGGTAAAATTAAATTCCCACTCCTAGGCTGCCTTTCCATCAAACTAGTCCTCTGTGTGGAATTCAGACCAACCAAGCAACCATCCTCCTTTCCAAATCAAGGAACCCAGCATATAGCTCAGATCCTGCCCAGTTGTTGGTGTGAAAGGGCTTTAGGAACCCATCTGATCATTGCTTAAGGGGGAAGTTTAATCCAAAACGGAACGTAGGAAGAATTGTGGAGAAACACCTGGGCTCTTTGCATCTTGGCAGGGTTCAAGCTGAACAAGAAACTGTACGAGCTGATCATCACGCGCTACGCTGAACCCGACCTGGCCATCGATTTCGACAATTTTGTCTGCTGCTTGGTGCGCCTGGAGACCATGTTCCGTGAGTGTCTTTCCATCTCCCCGGGGAGGGACGCAGCTCGAAGGCACCCGTGTTGGGGAAATCGGCCTGTTCCCGCCTGCTTCTCAGCCCCCCTAAAGTTTGCAAAGCAGTTTTCCCGTATCGTTTCATTCCTTCCCCTCCTCTTTCTTCTTTTCTCAGGGTTCTTCCAGGCACTGGACACAGACAAAGACGGAATCATCATCTTCGACTTGGTGAAGGTAAGGCCTTTGCATTCATCAAATCGGTGTGCTTTGATGCCGACTCTCAGACATTCAGGGACCTGGGTGGGTCAACATTAAAACTGTGCTGGGTCGCCGAAGGATTCGGTTTTAGTTTTGTTGTTTTTTGTAAGCCATTGGGACAAAAACAGCATAGAAAAACTTTAAATAAATAAAATGCAAGCCCAGGAGCTTGGTCCAAGCCAAGGCACCTCACTTCAAATTTGAGGATGCTTACGAGGCAACAAAACTACCTGTGTCAAAGAAGAGATACAGTGGATGGACTACAGACTTCCCGAGGCTGGCATTTTGGCCCCGCCCCTTTGCCCTGAGCCCGCCCACCACCGGACCGTGGCCCCCGAGAGTGTCCCCGAAATAGAATTTGGCTCTGGGGCTGAGAATGGCTCCGCACTCTTGAGTTACTGAGGGATTGGTTGTCGGGCTTTGAAAGGGTTCTTTGGTCCCACGGGCTCGTTCCAGGAGGTCCCCGTTCACTTCTGGGTGATGGAATCCCTCCTTCCGTGCGATGAATACCTATCCTTGTGATGCCTGTCTCTCTTCCTCCCCTGCAGTGGATACAGCTCACCATGTTTGCCTGAAGCGAATACGGAGCCGAGCCCCGCGCGGCCACTGGGACTTCCTCTTCCCAAATCACCTGCAAGTGCCTTGCATCTGCGCAGCTTCCACTCCAGACCGGGGAACGCACTCGCGCGTGCGTGCCCCTGTGTGCTCGCACGCCACCCCACGCCAGCTCCCGCCCGGGCCTCGCGTGCCGGGCGGTCTCTCTGCACTCCCGCCGTCGTGCCTGGTCACCTGGAAGCCTTTTTTCAGATGCCCGCAGCCACGTCTTGCTTTCGATAAGACTCTGTAGCCGGCTCTGCCAAAAGACGACCCCCACGGCACGTGCTGAAGGCACGCGGCAGGCCTTGCCACTCCGATGGTGGGCTCCTCTCAGAAGCGGAGTGGATCCGGGTGCCGGCAGGACAGACCGTTCTGTGGTACAGTCCTGGGCAGGCGGAGCCTGCTGGGAAGACTCGGGACTCTGCCAGACAATCTTTCCTGGGCTTCGTGCTTCGCTTTCCTTTCGCCGTTTTGCTCGCATCGCCATGGAGGGGCCTCTGGCCCCACTTTTCGTGGACTGAAGCTGGGGTGGGCAGCTTGGGAAACCCGTCAGCACCCCCACTAAGGAAAAAGGGGGGGTTAACCAAAAAGTGGCTTCAAAACTGTCTCAGTCTCTGTAGCGCTATAGCACTAATGCAGCCACTTTGGGGGTGAAAAGAGTTTTGGGGGATACCCCACGGCCCGTGGGAGGGGCTGGCCTGACATGGCTAGCCCCCCTCTGAAGGTGCGTGCGGGGAGAGAGAAGAGCATTGCCAAAGAAGCGCCGAGTTGCCACATGAATGTGCAATGAATTGGGGCGCACTTCCAGACGTGTGTTTGCCAAGAGGGGTGTTTCATTCCCAACCGTATTGCTCTAAACGCCCCAACTATGAAAGCAGCCGTCTGGCCACATGGTGGGGCAGGGTGGGAAAGCACCACAGCGCACTTTCACTGCCTCTCGGGCTTGCGGGGACAACGCCGAGGTGTTGCTTTTGGCTGGCAAAATCCCTCCTGCTCAGGACTAAACATTTATATCAGTGCCAAGAGTTACTCCTTCTGCTGTACGCATTTCGGTCTCTGTTTATATTTGGATTTCGGCAAACACGCCACAGAGTGCCAGTTATTCAAGGCCTGGCACTTAGAGCAGGGTATGTATTTCAGCAGCTCTGCTCAACTCTGCTTGTATCTCAGCACCCTGCTTTTCCCCCTCCCATTTTTGAGAGAACGGGGCTTAGCTTTGTGGCCTTAGCACGTATGTTTTGCATGCATGTGAGCTCAGGAGCAGTCCTTCACCTCCCCAGGTAGCTGTGAGAAAGCCCCCATCTGAATCTCTAGAGATCTGATTATGAGTTGGACACTTATTATTCTAGAACCACGAGGACTAGAATCTTGCTCTCTTTGTAGAGAGGTGGTCCAGCACCTGCTTCACATGCAAAATCCCAGGCTGAATTTCTGGCATCTTCATGGAGTGCCAAAGAATCCTAATTGCTCCTCAACTCAGAACCACAAGGATCTTTTCCCGCCTTCCAGCCGTATCAGCTTAAAGGAGCACTGAGGTTTTCTGCACGCACACAGGCGCACGCACCCACACAGAAAGCACTTGGTCCCCTTTCCCCACCCAGGTGCCTACAATCTCAGCCTCTTCAGCTTTTGGCTTTTCGGCCTCATATCCGTGTAATCTCCAGAGCCTGAGGGGACTTTTTGCTTTTTCTCCCCTGTCATAATTCTGCTTGGCCTTGTCAGCATTTGGCATGTACCATTGGGTGCTGATGCAGTCAAAGACACACAACTCTTGGTATTTGCTCCTTTATGGCACTGAACGAGAAATTCCTGGGGCCAGCACCTTCCTGTCCCTGGCCGCCTCATTTTGATGGCCACTGAAAATCGACCTGGAACAATCAGCAATCTTGTTTACCTCCCCCAAAGGTGCCAATGCCATCAAAAATCCAAGCCGTTTCCTCTGTTTGTGCAGGCTTCTGGAATGCTTCCGTGAGCATCTCCGGGTCTGTTTTGGTTCCATGCTTAGCATTTCCGGCTCTGGCCTTTCTCCAAGGGCTGAGCCAGAGACCGGCTCTCTTGCAAAAAGGCCGGCTTGGAAACACGGTGCTCGAAAGACCGCAGCAGTTGGGTGCTTGCTTCCAGAGTGCTTTTGCTGCTTCAGCCTCTCAGTGGCCACTTCGGGAGGTGAGGGGGGACTTGCTTCCGCGTTTTCGCCAGGAGGTTCCGTATATCAGGGATTATTTTATTCTCTTGTGATGTACCTGGGTAGTACTGTTTGATCTTTATTTCTGTTACGCGTCGGTTTTGTATGGTAGGAACAGACTTGTTTTATCGCCGAAAATAAAGCATGAGTCTTGGGGTGACAGGCCTGTCGTCGCCATGGCTTGTGGTCACTGGATCTGTCTGAGAATCCTTTACTGTGCGGACTGCAGCTTTCCAAGGAGGTTTTTTCTCTCCAAAAGCAGGATGCGGCCACAGCCTGTCGGACAGGCAGCCATCCATCTGTTCCCTCAGAGCCTCCAGAAAAAGAACCCAATGAAGACAACAGAAGTTCGCTGGCTCCAAGCAGGGAACCCACAGAAATTTAGCCCAGGAAACTGTCTGGCGTCTGCCTCGCATCCCAAGACACCCAGTTCCACTCTCTTGTTCAGTTCTGTCCTACACTGCAGGGGTGGCAAAGTCCTACTTGCAAGAGCAAAAGAACAGACAGGAAAGAAGGGCAGAAATCCTGGGCCGGCATCTTCTTGCGCTGTGCCATTTGGATGCGATCAGGAACTTTCCAGCAGTTTACAAGGAAGCCCTATGTGCTTCCAGGGAGCAGCCGCCCCACTGAAGTGAATGGAGCTTATTGTGTAGCACAGCAGCCGTAACGCAGTGCGATGCATGGCTGGAATGGTGCCGGCTGGCTGACCTGGACCTCTAACAGAGGAAGCTTTCCTGGCTGCACGAACCAACGCGGCTTTCCTGCACGGGCTCATCCGCGCAAAATAAGGAGGCAGGAAAGCCACCTCCATCAGTTCTGTCCTCGCTCGCGTCGTTCTGAAACCGATGGCGCCTTTCCTCAACGAGGACTGGCGCCTTGGTTTCCGATTACCCTGCCGACGAGTGGCGGCCTCTCTAGGAAAAAGTTGGCGCCGCTATGCTGCTCCCTAGTCACGCAGGGAGGCCACGCCCCTTTCCAGCCCGGCACGCCCCTTCACCGGCTGGCGCCGCAGCCGTCGCTCCGCCCCCTGGACCCTTGTGGGCGGGGCGCAGGAGTGGAAGGAAGCGCCGTAAGTCAGCGAGTAGCCGCGCCTACGCGTGCTTTCGGCCCTCCTCCTCCGCCTGGCAGTGGCGGGAAAAGCGAGGCGGCGATGGGGTCGCCGGTTTTGGAGGCCGTGCTGGCCGAATTCAAGGTCTTCGGGCTAAGCTTCGCCAAGGAGGAAGACGAGGATGCCATCGCCGACAAACGTACGTGCGCCGGGAATCGAAGGGGAGAATGTACGGCAAGGGGTGCCCATTCATGAGCGTGCGGATGGGGGGCAGTTCAGTCGTCAAAGGGGGTTAAATCTATGAGAATGCATGAAGGGGGGGAGTAGGCAGCGTGCAAGAAGCGGTAATGGCCCAGTTTGCTGGGGATGATGGGAATCGTATTCTCAACCTCCCTGCAAGCGCCCCCCCTCCCGGTTGAGAGAGATGGGTGTAAAATGATATTTGGAAGTGTGCGAGTTTTTATAAAGAGTGCATCGGTTTTGTGGTCTGTGCAAAAACTGTGAAATACCGCCAGCCTACAGTTCCCATGATTCGGCATGCATGAGCACTGCTGCAAGGGCTGATGGGAGTTGTAGGCGAAAGCATCTAGCGAGCCCCGTTGCATCCCATGGGACCGGTGTGGGGGTGCTTGTGGGGGACTGAAGGCCGGGGAGAGTTTCAAATTGCTGGCATTGGACAAAACAGCAATTTCATTATTACGTGATGAGCGGTTGAATTAAATCGCCGCTTTGCTCATTCCATAATTTTCCATTAGACAGAAGACAGAGCGGAAACTGTAAATGAGGAATCTCCATCACTTCCTAGGATAAAATCCCACGTTGACTGTAGGTCCTCTCATGCCCAGGAGCTCTTTTGAGCATTAGGAATCACGGGAAATGATACGTTTCTAAGCATATGCAGAGTTCTTTTCCACTCCCAAAGTGGGCACAGGCTCCCTCTTAATTTCACATGGGTTTTGGCATCCACAATTCCTGCTCTAGATTTTTATGGCCAAGCCTGGACATATTTTAAGAATGAACCATAGAAACAGTGGAACACGTTTTCTTATATTGTAGCTTTTAGGAAATGCCGAGACAATAACATGCTTTCTAACAATAAACAATAACAAACTTCCACTCTGATATTTATTTATTTATGTATGTATGTAGAAAATTTCTATGCCGCCCCATTCGCCGAAGCCTCGGGGCGGCTCACAAAACATCAATTAAAATATAATACACTAAAAATATAAAATGTGTTTAAGGGGCGTATTGTCTTATTTTACTGGAAATGTTGCCAAATGTTTTTTTACTGCAATGCAAATTAGGAATCTTTTAAGAAAACTTGACTGCCATGTTGTGCTGATTTAGATTTTTAAGAGAGAAATGACAGGAAGGCCATGTGGGGTTCCAGCTCCTAGAAGAAGTTCCCGGCTGTTTGCATTGCTGATTTATGAGAGAGGCACCCTCTGTTTTGACCCCACAGTGCTCGAAATGTGTACCATGCACCGGGTAACAGGGTCGGACCTTGGGTTGGAGCTCGTGGCTTTTGCAGCACAAAAACGAACCGTCCACCTTACGGCCGAGTCTCTGCACATCTTTGAACATGAAGTAAGGCTTTTGGTGTTTCGACTGGATAATCGACCGGAAGTTTGTCATTGGTGGGGTGTAAACAAATTGGAGGGTGCGTTCGTGTGGGTGATCCTACCCAGCGTAGTTTGGATCGCTGAGGACTGAGCTTTGAACGCCTTGCAGTGGTTCTGTTCCTGAGATGTGGCCCTTCGGCCAAAAAAGAGGAAAGCAAGATTCTAGTCCTCATGGTTCTGTGCTCTACCATTGTACTGCAGCCCTCTTGCGACATGGATTGGTTCGGATTTCTGTTTGGCCCTGAAACTTGTGTATTCTTGTGCCAGTCCTGGGGGAGCTATTCATATATTTATTTTAAAGGGCTCTTGCTCTTCTTTCAGGTGCTCAATAAAAGAGGGTCAAAACCTCCACCGAAGAAGGAGAACCGGCAATCCGGCATCCGGGACGTGATTCCCCCGCAAGAACTGTATCCTCCGTTAAAGTTGTGCGTGGTGCAAGTCTCACGGTGCTCCAGCTAACTTGGCTCACGGCAAAGCTGCCCTGGGACAAGCCACGGTTTTAAAAGCGATCTTCTTTTCCCGAGGCACTTTTTGGAGCAACTCGTGGAAGGAAAAAATGAACAGAAAACAGCCGGATATTTATTTTATTTATTTATATTTATACATGTATTAGGACAGGATAGGATAGAACAGAATCGGAGTGATTAATTTTGCAATGGCCCGTGTTGTCTTGGCGTTTGTTGCTATTGCCCAGGATTCCCCAGCCTGGTGCCCTGCAAACATTCGGGATGACAGCCCATCCCAGCCATTGTGGGCTAGGGTCAGGATGATGGGGTTTGTAGTTCAGGACATCTGCCGGGACGCCAAGTTGGGAAAAGCTGCTGTGGTCTCTTCTGGGGAGTCTTTTCAGCCCGGGTTCAGACCTGGAATGCTGGGGTCTGCTCAGCAACCTCCAAGAATGGGAGGTCTCTAGGCATATGCAAAGTGTATTTAGATAAAGTACTGAGGAGGGCGGGGGGGATTATCCAAGCCGGCTTGGGTTCCTTGGAAGCAATGGGATTAAGCAATGTACTGTTCAATATATGTGTGGGCTCCTCGACCCACACTTCCCATGTGACGCTGACTGTAATCCGGCATCTTCTGGATGCATTTGGGCTCCCTGTTTCCCACTGAAGGTCGGACCCCACAACCTCTGGGCTCCGGGAAGGCCACTCCAGCCACTCAGCAGATTTCTCTCTGCATCGCCCTGCTTTTGAGCGTTCCTTGTTTGTTTAGCCTCAACTCTGGCCAGTCTTGACCTTGGTGAGGAGGATGAGGACCTTCTGAATGACTACATGTCGCCCTCCAGAGTAAGTGGCCCAAAGCCACTGGAAAAATCCCCCGTGCATACGACTCTTTCATTCAGGACCATGAGGACCAGTATCTTGCCTTCTATTTTAAGGAAGAGTCGACAGCTCCGTGAGAGAATCCATGCTCTGCTTGCTAATGATCCCCACGTTGGATCTTGGGTGTTGTTAGAAAGGCTTGCAGTAGTGATCTGGCTTAGGAACATGAGGGGAAAGTGCTGAACAGCCCGAAGAGAGAAAGAGCAGCTTTCCAAAACTCTGCTGGTTTCAGTGCCTGCTAAAGCCATCCTTGGAGATGAGCCAGTTTTAATGATTCCTGCTTTTAATCCATTATTTGCATTCTTTTGCATGTTCCGTCTTTTCCCGCTTGTACATAAATTTATTTATTGCGTTCCATGAATTGCTGTAAATGGCCCAGAAAGCTTTGGCTATGGGGCAGTATAGAAATGAAATTAATATTAATAATAACGGTAAATTTTGCAAAAAGTGTTATCGGTTCTCAGGCCCACTTTCCAAGTCAGGCCAAGCTGTTGTCTCTTGAACTGTGTCTTTCAGGGCTCGCAGAAGCGGGCGATAACCACTCCAGAAAACCCGCACTCCAAGAGGACGCTCTCCCACCGCAGCCCCCGCTTGGCTTTCTCCCCAAGCAGCTTCTCCCCCAGGTACGCCTTTGTCAAAACCATTTGATTCACCTGTCCATGAACCTCGCATCCTCCAGGTGTGTGGACTGATTCCCATCAACCTCAGCCAGCTTGCCGGGGGATAACGGGAAGGAGTCTAATAAAACAGCTAATAAAAACGGGCAATAACGAGGAATAACCAAAAAAATCGCAATCAGTAAAATGGTCATGGCGGCCGGTTGCGTTTTCCTGATTTCTTTTCTTAAATGGTCTTCCTCCCACCAGTGCTACCCCATCGCAGAAGTACAGCTCCCGGAGCAACCGTGGGGAGGTCGTTTCCTCCTTTGGCTCGGTGCAGGGGACCTCCTGGGGTGGAAAAGGTGGTGCAGCGACCTCCGTGAAATTGTTCGGCTCCTCCACAGATGCCCTCACGAAGCCGTACAAATTTATGTTCCACGATCTGCAGGAGATCCGGGAAGGTAACTGGGAAAGCGCTCGCAGTTTCCCTAGTCCAGCATTAGTCCTACTGGGGTGGGGACCTGATGCAACAGATAGAATTTAAGTCCAGTTTCGTACTACCTTTAAAAATATCCTCTGCGGAAGATGCTCCGAGGTGTGCGAGTCACGCCGCTCACAAACATTGAACTCGGTGAATTGTGCTCTCAAGTGCAAAACCTTGATCCAGTCCTTCTCACCTTTACTTAGTTTCCAAGTTTGGTTTCTTAAAGAAGTTTAAAGAAGGCTTTGTGTGGGATCTTTGGGGGTTATCCGTTTTTCGTCTATTTTTCCATCGTTCTTCCATGTTAATCTCAGTTTCCCTCTCTGTCCCTTCCTTCCTTCCTTCCTTCCTTCCTTCCTTCCTTCCTTCCTTCCTTCCTTCCCGCTTGCTTTCTTGCTCGCTCTCTCTCTCTCATAAGTGCTATCTTGTAAGATTGAACAACTGGGAGAAGCCCTCAAGGAACACTACAAAATAGAAGAATTTTCCTCCTTGATCATCCCTGTGCAGGTAAGATCGCTGTACCTAAGATTGGGTAATTTTTGCACAGGGCATGGATCTTCACTGGGTCATGTGGCAGGTACATTCACTTCTCAAATAACTGGGGCTGATAGTTGGAGCTGCCAGATTGAATGGGTTTCTGCTTACCTCCCCTTGACGTTTTAAAATGGGAGAGCTGGAGGACCTCACCCAGCCTGCTGTGGGTCATAATCTCAGGTGACGTTTGTCCCACGGAGCTCTGGGTAAGGAAGGGATCTAGACAAAACCCCACATAAAACAGCTGCTTTGCCTAACTCAGTGGGTTAGCCCGGCTGGTTCCCTGCCCCAGTTTTAAACCGAGAGAGACTGAAGGGTTTTTGCCAAAGACCAGCAAGAATTTTTGACTGCTGCTTGTGGAACCGTGGCAGTTACGATGCTGAATTGACCAAAACTCAGGATAACCACGAATGGTGAATTACTTATTTGTGAAACCTGCACACCATTTAAAAATAATACTGTCCCTAAGCAGTTTACAGGTAATGTTTGAATCGCTTTTTAAACAGGATGAAAAATACAATATGAAAAGCAGGATTAATGGCAAGGCTATAGAGCCGTCGATGAGCAGTAAAGATAGAAGCGTATAGTTAATTTAATTATGATCTTGAGCCGGCGAATGCACGTTGCTGGGAGGTGCATGAAAGAGGCCATGTTTTCTGATTCTGAAACTGAACAGGGGAGGGTGTTTCAAAGGGTAGGTGTCACTGCTGAGAAGGCCCTGCCTGATACTTCATTTATCGTTGAATGACCAGCAAGGCTTCCTATGATGATAATTTGGGAGCTCGCATAAGGGAAGGCAGCTGTACAGTTTTGCAAGAAGGACGATATACTCCGCTCAGTTCTCATACTCCAAACAGAGCCTTGGTTTTAGAACATTTTTAATTTTAAGCATGTGTTTTTAGTAGCTTATCCTTGGCAGATCTGAGTTCTGTTAAAAAAAAAAAGAAAGAAAAGAAAGAAACCCTGTAGGCCTGCTATCAGCTGATCTGCGTTTTAAAATAACCACTTTTAAGGCACTGTATTTTTATTTTTATGTGTGATGTAATTATTTTATGGAACCAAGTCAAAGATCCTTCACATTGTATTTCGCTTTATTATTTATGCATTCTTTTCCCCCTCTCCCTGTGCTTTTTCTCCCCTTAATAAATAAATCAGATTTATTTCAGAATATTTTATCCTACTTTTCAGCCAACCCCCCCCCCAAAAAAAACAAAACAAAACCATGAAACAGCAGTAAAAGGCTTCCAGAGTAGCTTTATATACAGTCAGGAAAACAAAGATGTACCTGCCCTGCAGACTTTTAATCTATAGAGGCATGGCACACAAGGACAAAAGGGAGGGGAAAAATCCTTGTGGGTGCACCTGTGTTTTGAGTTCTTTTACCGCTTAATTTAATCGTAAAATTAAAATTATTTCCTCCTGCCAAAAAGAGAAAAAAAAAGAATTGCGCCTTAAATGCTGTTTCTCTGTGCTGTGTTTGGAAATGACAACGCAAAGGAGCCGGTGACAGTCCTGGGCCAGATTGGCTGCGATTCCAACGGGAAGCTGAATGCCAAATCGGTCGTCTTAGAAGGGGACCTGGAACATTCCTCGGGAGGCCTGATTCCTGTGGATCTCTCAGAGCTGCCGGAGTACTCCCTCTTCCCTGGACAGGTGAGGCGTTTGGGGTGGGCAGGCCTTGGAGAGGTGGGGCAGTGTTCCACAGAGGGGCAGTGTTGCATAGTGGTTAGAGCACTGGGCTGGCGTTTGGGAGATCGGGGTTCTAGTCCCCGCTCAGCCATGGAACTCGCTGGGTGACTTTGCGCTGCTCACAGACTCCGCCTGGGCTACTTGGGGTGTTGTGAGGATCAAAGGGATCGCCCCCGTTTGGACTGTGGGATGGATGAAGCACAGGGCAGCTTGTCCCAAGCACGGCGGGGATGGCTTTCCTTCCGATCGGAGGACGCAAAGCCCGGTTTCCCAGGGGTTCTCGGCTGCATGGAAAGCTGGGATCCAGCTGGGGAAATCGGCAGATCAAACGGAGCAGTCGGTCAGGGTCGGAGCTTGCGGGAGGTGCTAAGTGAAGCCGGTCTCTCTCACGGGGTCTTTCCGTCCCGCAAGGTGGTGGTGATAGAAGGCATGAACAGCACCGGCGAGCGGTTGGTGGCCTCCAAACTGTTTGAGGTGAGCCACATCAGTTGCTCTTGGGAAACTGAGGCAGATGCCTGGGAAGACGAGAGCCCCGTGGGGGAAGAGCCAGGGAGACGGACGCGCTGCACGGAGTCCCTTCGACCGGCCTTGATCTGACCAGCGATGTCCTCTTCCAGAGCGGGTTTGTCTTGGCTGCGGTGGGAAAGACCCCAAGAACGTTGGGAGCTGCCCTTTCTGTCCTCGGTGCCAAAATGTGGGTGGAAAACATGAGGACGAGCAGCAGGACCCGGCCTTCCTGTCAACCCAGGCTGGCGTCCAGGGCTCTGCTCTCCATTCCCTGCCCTTGCCTTCTGCCCAGCCACGGATCATTGGGTGGTTAGCTGGCTTTGGTGCAGGTTTTCCCTGATCAGAAAGTTCGGATGCCTCTATAAAAGTGGCTTTTGAATAATAAAATCCACTTTCAGGATTTTAAATGGCTGAGAGCCAGTGTGGTGTCTTGGTTAAGAGCGCAGGGCTGGGGCTTGGGAGAGCTGGGTTCGAATCCCCACTCAGCTGTGCTGCTCGCTGGGTCAGTCACAGGCTCTCGGCCCAGCCTACCTCACAGGGTTGTTGTAAGGAGGAGAATTATGTAAGTGGCCTTGAGTTCCTTGAAAGGAAAGCAGGTGGGGTATAGATATAATAAATAAAATTAATAATAATTACTATTGTTTTTATCGTGCTCTGTTCCCTGGGCTTTCAGAGTTAACTTTCTCTCGTAAGTTTTTATTCCTGCAACTGGTCCAGCCAAGCTTGAGATTTTGCTCTTGTGCTTGAACGGGGATAAGCGTTCTTGCCTCTCTTTTCGAAATAAAGTATGAACGCTGCAAATTTCTCTTCTCTCTGCAGGGGGTGCCACTCCCTTTCCATCAACCGGCCGAGCAAGCAGGAGGTGAGTTAGACAGGGTTGTTTGTTTCCTAAGAAAAGGCACAAAAGCTCAAGTTGTCTAGACCATCTTCTCCAGGATCCAGAGCTTTTGGATTACAACTCCCATCACCATGACCATCAGCCATGCCAGCTTGGAGTGTTGGGGATTGGAGTCCTTCAACATCGAGGGGACCCATAGGCCTGGGTTGCAGGGGGAATAGTTCCCATCTTTCACCCTGTTCCAGCTTTTTAATTCCCTGCTGCCTTAAAAAAAACCATGCTCAGTTTCTGGTTTCGGCTTCCACGATCATCACCGATCTTTCCCTCCCCATGCATCCCTAAGGACTAGAAACTTTACCGTTTGCAAAACACACACAGAGGAGCTCAAGTTAATGTCCAACACTCCATTTCAGTTTTTGACCTAAGCGGGAACTCTCAGCCTTTAATCTAGTCCCAAACCGGCAAGTGTCAAGGTAAGAAGATGGATCGTCACGGCAACCTGAGATCCGATTGAAAGCCTTTTCCTTTGTTCTTCCAGATTTCGAGCCCCAGGTGGTCTTGGTCGCTTGTGGCCCGTATACCACTTCAGACAGCTTCACGTACGACCCCATGTTGGATCTGATCGATACCATCAATAAAGACAAGCCGGATGTTTGCATTTTGGTACGGTTGGCACTTTTGTGATGCCGTTTTATAGGGTTATACATAGGGATCGTGGTATAAAACAAGGTTGGTCGGCATTTCAATATGAACAGGTGGGGTGTCGCACCCTTCAAATCCTACAAGGTCCAGTCCAAAACGGAATCCCTTAGGGGCAACTGTGGACAAACAGGGTTATATTTTGGGAAAGTCTTGACCCCCCAAAAAAGCAAGAAGAAAAGGAAGGAAGTGCATGCCAAAACGCATCCAAATCTTCATGCATCCTTAAAAACAACTTGCAATCTGACGCAGAAAGAACTTGTGCTGACTGTGCCTGATAGGAGTTGTAGTCCAGCACATCTGGCATGCACTGGAGTGGGCGGCGGCTGCCCTGTGACACAAATCAGTCTCTGCCTGGAAGAGTTTATCTGGCAAACACCGGGGTTTTTGCGATGTTTCCTGTCGCTCCATCCTTGGAATGAAAATACATCCTTTTCCCCTCGGCTGCACTTTCTTAATTGCTGCGGCCGAGAGCGGGGGGTAGGGTGGCCTTTTGCTCTGGGGTGACCTGCATTTCCTCTGATTCTTCTCAGCTCGGTCCCTTCCTTGATGCCAAGCATAAACAAGTCGAGGTAAGTCCTGAGTTGGGCAGGAGGCACTGGGAAGTTCAGTGTTCGTTGTGTGGTTGGAGGACCCCGCTGCCTTTCCCGGAAGCTGCTGCAGTGTGAGTGGGTGGCGCATCTTGAATTTCCAGCTTTCCTTTTAGA
This sequence comes from Varanus komodoensis, assembly GCF_004798865.1. Classification (NCBI taxonomy): domain Eukaryota; kingdom Metazoa; phylum Chordata; class Lepidosauria; order Squamata; family Varanidae; genus Varanus; species Varanus komodoensis. The sequence goes on along the minus strand of NW_025336157.1, from coordinate 1,562,356 downwards.
CAGCCCTGTCCATCAGACTAGTCCTCTTGGAGGAGAGCTGAGGAATCTACTGGATCCAGTGCTCTCTTGTTAGTTCCAACAAATCCAATGTGAAGGAAGGAAGGAAAGTGGCCCTGTATTTGGACTCCTGCCCCGCTGCTCTGGGGCTGATGGGAGTTGTAGTCCCAAAGTGGTTAGGGGAATGCTGCCATATGCCTCCAGCTATAGCCAAAAGCAAAAACAGTGGCCAAAAACAGCACCATCCAGCCATGGCAGGGAGAATTTTGCATGCTCAGATACACTGGAAGGTTCTCAGGAGACTATTAATAGGTTAATACAAGTTGGTTGAAGTGCTTTTATCCCATTCCTTAGCCAAAAGGTCTTCTGCACCAACTTACCTGTAATCAGTAGAGCAATCCCATCCTGGCCTCTCTAGGCTGACCATCTGAAAAAAGAATGTCATGCAAGGAAAGGAGGATGAGGAGGGAAGAGGAAAACTAAGAAGAGAGTGGAAGAAAGGCCCTGTTTTCTCTACCTTCTCTCAGCCTGTAGAAGGGCAGAAAACACTTCTAGGGAGGGAAGGAAACCCTACGTGGGAGAAACTACAGTGAGCATAAGCTGCATGAAAACAGAGCAGGCCGGCAGTTCCTATATCTACCCCAGAAAGTTTTGCTCTGTCTGGCAGTGTCCAAGATCCTTTGAAGTGGAAGTACCGTGCCTGGACCCGGGACTTTCTGGCCACTCTTCTCATTTTTCGTTTCTCAGGGCTGCCAGCTCACCTCCTCCTTTGAAGACGTCTTCAAGATGTGCATGAAGACGATCATCGAAGGGACGAGGAGGTAAGAGCTTGCTTGGAGGCAGCCGAGAGCATCTGAGCCGCCTCTTCGTATTTCTAAAGCCAACTGGGGTGGTGGCAGGGATGGCAATCCGCACCCACGGTTCACTCTGGTCCGCCGTTCTGCCTTCCTGCATCTCTGTGCTCGGCTCGAGCCAAGCGACATGTGGAACTGGATGTGCCATGAAGTTCCAACCTGTGGTTCCTTTGTTTCAACAGCCCATGGCTTCTCCTTCAGGCTTTTTTGCCGTTCAACAAATCATGGTTTGTTAGCGAGCTGGGTTTGCACGAGGGCACAACCACCCAGAATTCAACAACCCATACCATGGGTTAGCATTCTGTGTGCGAACCAGGCTTATGAGTCCACCTGGTTTTCTACTGTCTGCTTAAACCCTGCTTTCTAGGGTTTCAGGCTGGAGTTGTTTTCCAGAGCTATTTGCATTAGAAGAACTGAAACCAAGCTATGGTCCTTCACAACCCCCCCCCCCCC